>NW_013549361.1:0-9225 GCF_000499425.1 Eimeria acervulina | reverse complement strand
CAAAGGGCTCGAAGCAAAGCGGCACAAGGTGGTGCGCAGCAACTCCGCAGCAAGCGGAGAGCTGCTTGCTTCACACACGAATTAACCCTGTTCTGTTTATTTTCTCTCTTCTTAAATTTAAATTTAACTCATACATTTAATTAAATATTCAAATGCATGAAAACATTCCTTCATATTTGCAGGTTTTCTCCCGTTTCTTAAGAACGCCAATCCAATCTCCATCCTCATCGATTTCTTGTGCGCGCCCTTGTATGGGTCTCAAGTTATCTGTTAATTGCTGAGTGTAATAACAAGAAAAACTAAATATAAAATCTAATTTACGCTGATTCATTTAATAGTACTAATATATACTAATTAAATAAACCCTAAGTCTTGTATTCTCAAGCAGAGTTAGCAAGACAGAGACATACATAGACCATCCAATCGAAAAGGTGTGCAGTGATTGCATACGTTTTCTTTTCACTAAGAATACGTCTATTAAAGCAAATATATAAATTAATATTTACTTAAATATATTTATATTATATTTATTAGTATTAATAAACTGTTAATACTATGTTTACTACTGGTATAACCGCGGAAAAGAGAGCACGCGTTTACAGTAACATTTTAAACTTTATATAGATGTCCTGTCTCCCTCTCAAACAACAATATTAATATGATAATTTAAAATTTAAACCTTTAGTTTGTTATAAACTATTTTATATTTGTGTCTGTCTCGCTCCCTCTCTCCTTGTCAGTGAGACAGAGAGGCGCAGTTTCTACGATGGATGTTTGTATCTTCATACTAATAATAATTATTAATTAAAATAGTAATAATAATAAATAATAATAGAAATTATTATTATTAGTAAAACTAATAGAACTTATTATCATAATATATTATATGTACGGTATAATAGATACTACTATGGTGTAGTTAAACTAGAAAAACATAATTACTACGATGTTATCTGTTTGCTGTCTCCTTTTGTCTCTTTTTGTGTACATCTTCAAAATGCTTTATTTTAAAGCGAGTTATTAAATGTTTAATCTGCAACAAAAGCCATTGAAAACAACGAAAGGGTCCCCGGTCCCCTTTCGTTTCAGTGTAGGGTTTTGCTGTCGCTTCTGCCGGGGAAGGGTTTAGGGTTTAGGGTTTAGGGTTTAGGGCTTGTGGGTGAGAAGACAGCGTGCAAGTTCTTCTTCAGAGACTGAAGTAATCTCACAGCTGCGTACTCTGCTAGACACTCGAAGGCCGCCTGCTGCAGCATGCCAATCATAGAGAGCAAAAGCAATAGGAGAAGTATTAACAGCTAAGCCAAGATGAATTGCTGTCTCCCCGTCTACAACTCTGTCTCTTTCTTCTGTCTCCTTTCCTGCTGCTGCACCCGCTCCTGCTGCTGTCTCCTGCAGCTGTCTCCTCCTTCGCGACATCAAAGGCCAGCCCTCAGCTTCAATAAAGGGAGAGAAGGTTTGCTGCAAGCTGTATTCAAAACTAAACTTAGGCTCTGTTGTTGCTGCTGCTGCTGCTGCTGCAGCAGCAGCAGCAGAGCTGCTGGGTGCCCAGGGGCCCACGAATCCATATAAAGGCAAACTGAATTGCACATAATCTTTCAAGGCTATGCGGAGACTCTTTTTTTGTTTTTGTTTGTCTAACTGCGCCTCTCCTTCTTCTTCTTGTCCCTTTTCTTCTTCTTCTTCTCTCTGCTGCTTCTCTGCTGCAGCACCACCAAACACCAAGGCCCCAATAGCAGGGTTATTCCCGTGAATAGGAGACAAAGAAGGGGCCCCCAGCAACACTGCTGCTCCTGCTGCTTCTGATGAAGAGGCATCTGCTGCTGCTGCTGCTCCTGCTGCTGCTGCTGCTGCAAAGGGGACATCTGTCTCCTCTTCCTTTGGTAATAAAGCCCTCAAACGCCCAAAGTGAATATGGCCGAAGGCCTCCACCAAGTGAACGTCTGAGAAGCGAGTCACTAAAGAACGGTACCTGCACACAAACCCTAAACCCTAAACCCTAAACCCTAAACCTTAAACCCTAAACCTTAAACCCTAAATCCTAAACCCTAAACCCTAAAAGCTACACCTTAGACCTGACGCAAGACCCTAACCGTAAACACCAAACCCCAGATATACCCAGACACGAAACACAGACCCTAAACCCTAAACCCTAAACCCTAACACAAACCACAAACCCTAAACCCTAACTCTAAATCAGCAAGAACGGTATCCATAATCCATTGAGAATGAAGAAGCTGCGGCCTCTTAAGGGCCCCACAAGGGCCCACAAGGGCCCCTCAGACACCCGTCAGGGCCCCCAAAGAGCCCCCAGGGGCCCCCACAAGGGCCCCCAAGGGGCCCCTAGAAGGGCCGCCAAGGGGCCCCCACAAGGGCCCCCAAGGGGCCCCCACAATGGCCCCCAAGGAGCCCTACAAGGGCCCCTTGAGGGGCCCCCCGCGTGGAAAGGGCCCCTTGCCAATGGGGCAACTCAGTTAGAAAGCCCCTTCTTGAAGGGTTTAGGGTTTAGGGTTTAGAGTTTAGTGTCTAGGGTTTAGGGTTTAGGGCCCCCTTTACCTTTCGGTGTACTGCGGCTGCCACAAGCTCATCTGAGAGAAACCCAAACCCAGGTGGGAGTCGAAGCCGGGAGGGATGTGCCCTGCTATAACCACCTGCAGTGTACGTACAGTCCACAAACCCTAAACCCTAAACCCTAAACCCTTAACCCTAAACCCTAAACCCTAAACCCTAAAGAGGCAAGCAGTGGAAGAGACCTACTTGCTGCCCTCTCTCTCGCGCCTCCTGCAGCTGCTGCTCCATCCATTCAAACTGTCCAGCTGTACATACACGCAAAGGACTGCAGAACCCTAAACCCTAAACCCTAATCCCTAAACCCTAAACTCTGGGCCCTGAAGCAAGTGTAAATGCGCCTGGCTGGGGCAGTGTGGACGAGTAGGTCTAGGGTTTAGGGTTTAGGGTTTATAATACCTGGGTCTATCTCTTCTTGAGAGAGCCCTGTCTCTTCTGTCTCCTGGTTGTTGAAGCCATATGCGTCAGATTGCTGCTCTTCTGCTGCGTTGTCTGTCTCTCCTTGTGCCTGCTGCTGCTGCTGCTGCTGCTGTTGCTGCTGCTGCTGGCGTAGCTGCTGCAGCTTCTTCCGCGCCTCCGCAGCATATAGAAGGGTATTTAAACACAAAACCTTCACGTTAGGCCGAACCCAAAGCGAAGTAGAGTAATACAAACCCCGAGTGAAGGTCTGAGGATACAAGTGCACAAAACTGCTGCTGGTGCTGGTGCTGGTGCTGGTGCTGCTGTTGCTGAAGCTGGCTCTGCTGTCGCTGCCTCGGCTCGTGGTGGCCGTGCTGCTGCTGCTGCTGCTGCTGCGGCAGCAGCAACAGCAGCAGTTAAGGGGTTTATCGGCGCCTTCTGTTTGACTCCTGGCCGCGCATCTGCAAGGCTTAGGGTTTAGGGTTTAGGGTTTAGGGTTTAGGGTTTGGCTTACCTCCTTGGCCTCGGGGGGCAGCGCCTTTCCCCACAAATCCCAGAGGAAGTAAATCCAGTCGGAGTTTTCTTTAGGAATTATATAATCAATCGGCATGTCGTTGTTACCAGCCACCAGCAGCAGCTGCATGCACTGTTGCTGCTGCTGCTGCTGCTGCTGCCGCTGTACATCGGCGGAGGCTCCTCCAGCTGCTGCTGCAGCTGCTACTTCGCTGCATGGCTGCGGAAAATGTTCAAACAAAAGGCGGGTCCACTGACGCAACGCCTCCTTCCTGCAGCAGCAGCAACAGCAACAGCAGCAGCAGCAGCAGCAACAACAGCAACAACAGCAGCAGGTTTACGGTCAAAACCACAGCAGCAGCTGCAGCAGGGAAATAACATCCCAAGGGGGCATAATGGTTTAGGGTTTAGGGTTTAGGGTTTAGGGCTTAGCGCACCTATTTTCCAGTTGCGAGTCCGGGTAATGAGCGGCATAATCCCCCGTCAGCAGCAACGCAGCAACGGGAGGCAGCGTATACACCCCAGTTGCAGCAGCAGGTGCTGCAGCAGCAGCAGGAGATGCTGCAGGCGCCCCTGATCCAGCAGACACAGCTGCAGCAGAAATAAAAACACCACAGTCTCACCTTGAGGTGCTTCATGAGCAGTCAGAGTGTGCTGCTGCTGCTGTTGCTGCCAGCAGCAACGAAGGTGCTTCGTTGGCCCCTCACGCAGTAGTAGCAGCAGCAACAGCAGCAGCAACAGCAGCATCGACAAGGCTAGCAGCAATAGGAGCAGCAGAAATAGCAGCAATGGAAGTTGCAAGCGCAGCAGCAGGAACGGCAGCAGCAGCAGCAAGAGCAGCAGCAGCAACAGCAACAGCAGCAGCAGCAGCAAATAAGATGTACCTGGAGCTGAAAGAGCAGCAGCAAAGTTTAATGCCTTCTTCACCAAGGCAGGAGGAGAGTCGCAGCCAGCACGGCCCAGCTCCGGGTTCGTCTCTGCTGCTTCTGCTTCTGCTGCTGCTGCTGCTGCTGCTGCGCTGCGACGTCGCCAGTCACGGTGATTTAAACCCCAACGCCTTCTCCTGCGCTGCTGCTGCTGCTGCTGCCGTTGGCCACGGCGTCTCCTCCTTTGCTTCTGCTGCTGCTGCCGGGGATAGGTGCTGTGAACGTGCTGCTGCTGCTGCTGCTGCTGGCGCTGCTTTTGCTGCTGTCTGTCCCTCGACAGCAAAAGAGCCATCAATCTGCGGCTGCGCATAAGCAGCACAGGGCTCTGAAATGGTTGCCGGGGGGAAGCAACAGCAGCAGCAACAGCAGCAGCAGCGGCTGCTGCTGCTGCAGCAACAGCACCACGTGGCTTGCGCACGTGGCAGAAGTTCGAGACGCGACCCTTGGGGTCATATAAAGGGTCTAAATGAATGTCTGTCAACCAAAGCAGCGAGAACGCGTCGCTGTGCTGCTGCTGTCGCTCCTGCTGCTCCTGCTGCTGCTGCTCCTGTTGCTGCAGCTGGCGCTCCCGCTGTTCTTGCGGCCCCTGATTGTACCCGTCGGGCTGCTGGGTGGCCGCCAATGCTGCTTCTACTGCTGTGGCTGACTCTGCTGCGGCACTCGCAGCAGCAGCAGCAGCAGCTGCTGCTGCTGCTGCTGCTGTGGCTGCTGCTGCTTCTGCCTGGGGATCTGTTGGTTGTGGAAGGACCGCTGCAGGCGCTAGACAGACAAACAGCAGCAAACTTGAAAGACTCAAAGTCCCTCCGCCAAAGGCGGAGAAACGCATTTTCTGCTGCTGCCGCTGCTGCTGCGGTTGCTGTTGCTGCTGCTGTCGCTGCCGCTGTTTTGTTGGTGCTGCTCTTGTTGCTGCTGGCTGCTATTGTTGCAGCTGCCTTCCTGGTTCTTCCGTTGCAGGCGAAGCAGCAGATGCTGCTGTCTGCCTATAAGGAACGGCGTTATTCCCGTTGTTGGTGCTGCAGCTGCCCGCCTGCTGCTGCTGCTGCAGCTGTTGCTGCTGCTGTTGCTGCTGCCTTCCTGATTATCCGGCTGCTGCCAAGGGGTTTACTTCTTGAGTTTGTATTTATTTTTTCATTTTAAAGTTAAAAGGAATAAGTTAAAAAGAGGAAGAAGTGCAGCAAAGCCCTGAACCCCGGGTTAGCGGCTGTGGCTGCTTGGGTCGCCTACAGCAGAAGATGGAGAAGAAGGTTTTTTTTCTGTCTTTTTCTCTTAAATTAATTTAAATTTAAATGAAATAAATAACAAGAGGGGAATATATGTATCTTCTGCAGCAGAGACGAATCATGCACACACACGTCGAGCTCCAGGGGGGCCCCGGGGCCCCCGGGTTGTTGTTGTTGTTGCTGCTGCTGCTGCTGCTGTTGCTGCCGTTGCTGCACACGCTGTGTTGTTTATTAGAGTGATTCGCCTTTTACACTGAAGACGCGCCAGTGAAAACAACTCGCCACTCGCCGAACAGAACACTCAAACAGAACCTGCAGCAAATACCTCGAAAGACAGGCAGCAACAGCAGCAGCAGCTGCAGCTGCAGCTGCAGCAGCAACAACACAGAGGCTTCCTACAAGCCCTCCTGCAGCACAAGCTCGGGATCGGGATCGGGATCGGGATCGAGACCGGGATCGTGTTGGCACTCGCCCCAGACGCCGCTGCGAGGCGCACCCATCGCTGCAGCAGCAGCAGCAGTTGCTGCTGCTGCTGCAGCAACTGTGGCAGCTAATACTGTTGCAACAGTATCTGCATCATCATCGGCGGCTACCTCAGGAGCGGCAGGACCTGAAGAGACAGCTGCAGTAGTAGCTACAGCAGTAGCTGCAGCAGTAGCTGTAGGAGCAGCTGCAGCAGCATCTACAGAAGCAACAGCTGCAGAGGCTACTCTGGCAACGAGTTCAGCAACAGCTGCTGCAGCAGCAGCACCTGTAGGGGCAGCAGCAGCAGCAACAACAGCTGACGACAGCAAATGCGCGCAGCCCCGGAAGCTGCTTGGACTGCCTTTCGCTGCTTCAGGGGGCCCTTGCTGCTGCATAGGGAGCGCAGCAGCAGCAGCAGCAGCTGCTGCTGCAGCTTCCAGCAGCAAGCTCTGCCCTACCGCTGGCGCCCTGCACCTTGCAGCAGCAGCAACGGGAGCAGCAGCACCAGCAGCAGCATCAAGGGGAGCAGCAGCAGCAGCAGCAGCAGCAAGATTTGTCGGAAGCATGACGGGGTGTACCCGTCGTTATTTTGCTGCAGCTCTTCGCCTTCCTTTGGCCTCCCCCTGACTTCTTTTGGTTGGCGTTCTGCAGCATTTGTTGATTTGTCTGTCTCCGATGCGTTGCAGTCTCAAGTTCGTGCGGCAACTACATCTAAAAAGCAGCAGCAGCAGCAGCAGCAGCAGCAGCAGAAGCAGCAGCAGCAGCAACAGCAGCAGCAGCAGCAGGGATTAAGCGAAGCGCTCTGCTCGGCTTTGCCTGAAGGCGTTTCTTGTCCGCCAGACTACGCGGGAGCAGCACCCAGCAGCAGCAGCAGCAGCAACAACAACAACGACAGCAGCAGCAGCAACAACGGCGACAGCAGCAGCAGCAGCAGCAGCAGCAACGACTTTCTACCAGCCTGGGCCCTTCGCTCCGCTGCTCCTGCAGCAGAAGTTCTTTTTCTGAGGGTTTTGCCTCTCGCGCCGCTGCTGGTCTTGAGTGTGGGGGTGCATGCGTTACCTCGTAAACCCTAAACCCTAAACCCTAAATCCTAAATCCTAAACCCTGGAGGGCAGTAGCTTGAGGGCTTTTGTTAGGCGGGGCGTTCAGGTGCTGCTGCTGCATCGCGTAGCAGTTTATCTGCATTTTTTTGTGTCTCTGTTTGCTTCTCTCTTTGTTTGTCTCTTCGCCTTGTCTTCTTCTGTCTCCCTCCACTGTCTCTGTCTCTGTCTCTGCCTCTGTTTTTGTTTGTTTTTGTTTGTTTTTGTTTGTTTTTGTTTGTTTTTGTTTGTTTTTGTTTGGTTCCCTATACTTCTTTCCTCCTTTCTGTCTCCTTTCGGTGTGTCCTATCTGTCGTTTGCTGCTGCGGTTGCTGTCTGCTGCTGCTGCTGTTTGCTGCTGCTGCTGCTGCTGCTGCTTCTGCAGCCATGGGTCTGCCTCTCTTGGCTCGCGACTGTCTCTCTGGTCTCATCGCCTACGCTGCCGCTCTCTTAACTGCAAATGTAAACAACACAAATACCCATAGACGGCCCCCTATAGGGGGCCCCATAGGGCCCCGTATAGGGCCCCGTATAGGGCCCCTATAGGGCTTCCTAAAGCCCCCTTGAGGTCCCCCTAGGGCCTCCTAGGGCCCCCTATAGGGCCCCCTGTAGGGGCCCCTAGGGGCCCCTCGGGGCCGTGTAGGAGTTCGTTGATGGCTGCGAAAGGCCATGGGTTTCAGGGAGCGTGTTGATTTGAGTGCATGCGAGGGTTTAGGGTTTAGGGTTTAGGGTTTAGGGTTTAAGGTTTTGATGTCCCTTTGTTTCAGGCGGCTGTACACGTAGGCCTTCAACTGGCGGAAGTGGGGTTCCCCCCACAGGTAACCTAAACCCTAAACCCTAAACCCTAAACCCTAAACCCTAAGCACTTGGATTCCGTTCATGCGCTTTTTCTTTGACCCAAGAGTCTTGGAGCTGAGGCCTTCATATGCGAATGGAGCTTCTCTAGGGTTTAGGGTTTAGGGTTTAGGGTTGAAGGTTTAGTGCTTAGGGTTTAGGGTTTAGGGTTTATGCGCAGCGCCAGCATCGGGGGTTTTACAATGTGGGCCGTCTCGGTCTCTCTCTCTTTTTCGTAGTTCATTCAGTCCTCATTTGCGGTCAGATTCTTTAGGCCCTAAACCCTAAACCCTAAACCCTAAACCCTAAGTTGTGCACAATCTCACCTGCTGTGTATCTCCATACATTTTAAGGAAATGCCAACATACATGCATTTGTAGCTGCCTGTGTCTGTGTTGTGTTATCTATTTATATTTTTCAGGACTTGTACATCAAGAGCCGCTGCATGCGCTCTATCTAAGTGCTGCTTCTTTTTTGGGGCTGCTTGGCGTTGATTTGCTCTGCACAAGAAAAGGCTGTCTCCCTCTATGGTAAATAATGCATGCATGCATGCATGCATGCATGCATTTGCATGCGGTGTTGTGTGGTTTATTTGGGGCTTTTTCACTTGCACTGTGAGGGAATATGTAGAATAAAGAGGCATTTGCATGGATTGAAGGCTGAGAGATATTTGCTGCTGTTCGTTTAGGGTGTACATACACCTCAAGTTCTATAAAAAGGAGAATATGCTGCTGCTGTGTATTATTCTTTTTTTAGGTTTCTTGCTGAGCGAAGGCGTTTCTGTCTCTGGGTTATTGGGGGTGAGGCTTTTGTTTGTGTTTGGTGTTTGGCTGTCTCTACTTGGTGTTTGTTTGTCTCTCTCTCTGCCTCTCATTTGATTTGCTGCAACTCTCTCTGTCTTTATTTTGTTTTATATTTCTTTTTTATATGTTTCCTTTTGATGTTTTAATGTTTACTTCCGTCTGCATCATTTTTCTCTTTTTTTTTGTCTCTTCTGCATTTTGCTGTCTCTTTCTGTCTCTCCCTCTGATATTTGTTTTGTTTTCATTATATCTCTGATGCTGTCTCCTTTTGCTGTTGCATGCAGCACTCTCCATTGCTGCTCTAAGCGAACAACAAACCCTGGAGACGCAGCCGCCACGTTCGGTCTTGGGCTAAGGCCTGCGAGGTGTCTCCTCGCGCTCTTCACTGTCTCCTTTGGCTCCTACGAGCCCTTAATATATA
>NW_013549362.1:0-10343 GCF_000499425.1 Eimeria acervulina | reverse complement strand
TTATATTTATATTTATATTTATATTTATATTTATATTTATATTTATATTTATATTTATATTTATCGATGCACAAGAGCGCTGACTGTTGTTTTTTCCTGCGGTGTCTGCTCACCTAAATTATTATTTAAATAATAAAAATAAAAAACAGAAATTCAAAATTAATTATTTCTTTTAAAGTAATAACAGCAAATTAAATAAACATTCTTTCGCAACCGGGCGTCAAAGTACACACAAACATATTTATATAAATATATATATAAATATATAAATATATAAATATAAATATAAATATATATAATCGCTTCTATCTCTTATACAGATAAACAAGAACAAAGAAAGAAAAGAAAAAGAAAAGAAAAGAAGGCTTTGTATACTGAATTAACTCCTGTTGCTGCAGCAGCAGCAGCAGCAACAGCAGCAGCAGCAGAATGCGCGGGAGGATAATTGGTAGTATAAAGCATCAAATGTTTATTGCTGCATTATTTTAATGAGTTTTTTAAATATCTACCGACTCAACTTTAGGAAATATAAGAAGAAAGAAGGTTATTTGTGCTGCTGAAGCTGTTGCAGCTGCAGCTGCTGCAGCAGCAGCTGCTGCTGCTGCTGCTGCAGCTGCAGCAGCAGGAGGGCCCTTAAGGGTGTGTGTGCAGTATTTAGTGCCCGTTGAGGCAGAAGAATTTATATTTGCTTCCTTCTCATGTTTTCACCCCTTTTGATTTTTCTTTTGCTTCTTTATTACCTCCGTTTTATCATATACACCCGCTGCTGCAGCAGCAAGCCTGAGCCGACAGCAGCAGCAGCAGCAGCAGCAGCAGCAGAGGCCCCGCCGCAGCATCGACACTTCCATAGATTCCCCTGAGGTGTATATACACCTTAAATGCGTCAATCAGTGTATGTACAGCTCAAAATAACATCGGATGAACCGCATGCAGCTACGTTTGCTGCTGCAGCAAGCAGCAGCAAACGAAGCACCTGCAGACTATGGGGGCCCCCAGAGGCCTCCTGCAACGCCAGCTGCTGCTGCAGCCTGCTGCACTCAATATCACAACCGAGACCAGCAGCAAAAGCAGCAGCAACAGCAGCAGCAACAGCACCAACAGCTCAAGCAACACCAACACCACCAACACCAGCAACAGCAGCAAAAGCAGCAGCAGCAGCAGCAGCAGCAGCAGCAGCTTCAGCACCAACAACAACAGCAGCAGCAACAACAGCAGCAAACTCAGCAGCAGCAGCAACAGCAGCAGCAGCAGCAGCTGGGTTGTGCAGCAGGTGCTGCTGAGCCCGATGTTGAGGTCTGGAAGCCTCTCTTCTTTTCAAACCCCGAGGAATTCACAGCGAACGCCTTCTCCTCAGAGCATGTTGCAGATGCAGCAGCAGCAGCATCAGCTGCTGCTGGTGCTGCTGCTGCTGTTGATGCTGCAGCAACAGCAGTAGCTGCAACAGAAGCAGCTGTACCAGCAGCAGCAGCAACAGCTGCAGCGGCAGCAACATCAGACACCCATGCAGGAAACTTGAGCAGCAAAGACCTCGACTTGCTGCAGCCTGTCTCCGCCACTTTCTTCTTCAGCGCGGCCCCCCGTAGCAGCAGCAGCAGCAGCAGCAGCAGCAGCAGCAGCAGCAGGAAGGTGCGTGCTTGTTCAGGTATTAGAGGGTTGAAGCGCAGCTGTCCTTCTCCCTGTCTCGCTGCTTCGGTGCCTGAGGGGCCCCCGGGGGCCCCCCTCTCCCCTGTAGACAATTTGTCTTCTAATTTATTATTTTCTTCTTTCTTTAATGCAGCAGCAGACGGCAGATACAACGCAGCAGCAGCAGCAGCAGCAGCGCGCGCTGCTGCAGCGGGGGGCCCCTGGGGCCCCTCTGCAGCAACAGCAGCAAATGCGCAGCCACCACTGTCTTCTCGGGTTCGAGAGGAAAACACTCAACACAAATATTGCAGCAGCAGCAGCAGCAGCAGCAGCAGCAGCAACGTTTTATTGGGAACAGCAGCAGCTGAGGAGCTGTGGGGTGCAGCAACAGCGACAGCACCCAACCGCAGTCAGGCTCCAAGGCTGCTGCTGCCTTCACATGCGCAGCAGCAGCAGCAGCGGCAGCGTCAGCAGCAGCATGCGCAGCCACTGCAGCTGCAGCAACCACAGCGGCCGCTGCAGCGGCAGCCCTCGACGCTACACAGCGACGATGAAGAGGCAGCAGCAGAAGCATCAGAAGCAGCAGAAGCAGAAGCAGCAGCAGAAGCAGAAGCAGCAGAAATAGCAGAAGCAGCAGAAACAGCAGAAGACATTACAGCAGCAAAAGGAGGGCAGCGCACTCGGCTGACGTCCAGCGCTGCTGCTGCTGCTCCTCCGCCAGACTACCCACGTCGCTATCATCATCAATATCAGCAGCAGCAGCAGCAGCAGCAGCGGGGGCAGCGTGCACATCTGGCGTCAACAGCAGCAGCTCGCGAGGCCAGCCGCAGAGCTCTGATGAATAGCCTAAGATTTACCTCCCACCTCAGCAGCAGCAGCAACAGCAACAGCAACAGCAGCAGCAACAGCAGCAGCAGCAGCGCTTCACCAGCAGCAGCAGCAGCAGAAGCAGAAGGAGCAGCAGCAGAAGGTCCAATGCATTTCCATACAACAGATTCTTCAGACGATTCAAATCCAAGCAGTGCCCGCATTCGCATGCGAACAGCAGCAGCAGCAGCAGATGCAGCAGCAGCAGCGCCAGCAGCAGCAGCAGCATCTCCGCATTCCGCTTCTCGTTTGAGCGGCAGCAGCAGACGGCCTTTGACGGTCCGCCAGGTAATTGGTTTGGCTCTCCGCAGCCGCAACCGCAGCAGCAGCAGCAGCAGCAGCAGCAGCAGCAGCAGCAGCAGCAGCAGCAGTGTAAATCCTTCTTGGCAGAGCGCGTTGTGTTACAGTCGGCGTTCCTTCTCTTCTTTAGAGCGTGAAGCACTTCTCTTTTATTTGCAGCTCGTTGCTGCATTTGAAGCCAGCTGGGTTGCTGTTAGACCCATTCCCTCCAGCAGCAGCAGCAGCAGCAGCAGCAGCAGCAGCAGCAGCAGAAATGCTAACGTGAGGAACACACAGACGGCTTCACATACATTTGGTTTGCTGTTGCTGTTGCTTTTGTTGTTGCTGCTGCTGTTGCTGCTGCTGTTGCTGCTACTGTTGCTGTTGCAATTGCTGCTACTGTTGCTGCTATTGCTGCTGCAGTTGCTGCTGCTGCTGCTGCTGCTGCTGCACACGTGGATAAGTTGCCTGTTGTTTGCGGTGTATGTGCAGCGCGAGGAAGCAGCAGCAGCACCGAATGTAAATGTTTATTTGGTGCCGCCCTTCTTAGTGCGCGCGCTTAGAAAGGTGCCGCTGACTCCGGCGCAGCTGCAGAGGCTAGCAGCAGCAGAACTGGCCAAGTGCTGCAGCAGCAGCAGCAGCTGCAGCAGGCATGGAGTGCAGCAGCAGCAGCAGCAGCAGCAGCAACTAGGGCCTCAGGCGCTGCTCAAGGCTGCAAAGCAGCGCGTTAAGTTGCCAAATCCACTGACCCTCCGCATGAGGGGAACACGCTCAGCAGCAGAAGCAGCAGCAGCAGCAGCAGCACCAAGTACAGCAGCAGCAGCAGCAGCAGGTGCAGCACCGACGGCACCGGCAGGACGGCGAGCATCAGCTGCAGAAGGTCCCGCAGCAGCAGCGCCCGCTGCAGCAACAGGCGCAGCAGAAGGCGCATCAGGAGCTGCAGCAGCACCAGCAGCAGCAGCAGCAGCAGCAGCAGCAGGAGAGTGTTGCAGTGAAGGTCTTCGTGGTGAGGAGCGGTGGATAGATGTATTTCTTTGCTGCGGAGGTAAAGATATGCTGGCTTTAGATTGGCTTCCCTTCATATCTAGATATCTCTACTTCTGTCTTGCTGCTGCTGTCAGGCAGCAGCAGCAAGCTGCTGCGAGAGAAGGCAGAATCACCTTCAATGAGGGCGCCGTATTCACAGCTGCAGCAGCAGCAGCAGCAGCAGCAGCAGCAACCCCAGCAGCAGCAGCAGCAACCCCAGAAGCAGCAGCACAAAGTCGCTCCACAAGCCCAGCGAATGATCGAGGGAAAACCATCGCCAGGGTCCTTGCACAGGCAGCGCAGCAGCACCAGCAGCAGCAGCAGCAGCAGCAGCAGCAGCAGCAGCAACACCAGCAGCAGGAGCAGCAGCAGTCGGAGCAGCAGCAGCAGCAGGAGCACCAGCAGCAGGAGCACCAGCAGGATTTTGAAGGGGCCTCAGATCGCACTAGCGAGCCAGAGGTAAGGTCTCAACCACTCCCCAAGCGTCATCGTTGCTGCTGTTGCTCCAATTGCTGCTGCTGCTGCTGCTGCTGCTGTTGGGTGTAGGATTGTGGAGGGTGTGATGTTTTTTTCTCGTTTGTTGTTGCTGCTGTCTTCAGGTTGCTGTTGAGGCTTCTCCCCGTAGTGCCGCTGCTTCCAAACCCCTCTCAGGCGGTGCAGCAGGAGCAGCAGCAAGTGCAGCAGCAGCAGCAGCAGGCGAAGAAGCCTCGCTGCTGGAGGTGGAGGTGCCTGTGTTGCTGCAGATGGATTTAGCGTTTGTGCTGCTCGACTATCCCGGCTACGGATACAGCAAAGCAGATCTACCTACTCCCCAAGGTAATCGAACACCCTCACTCTGCTGCTGCTGCTCCTGCTGCTGCTGCTGCTGCTGCTCTTGCTCCTTCTGCTCCTCCTCCTCCTCCTCTTTCTGCTGCTGCTGCTGCTTCTCTTGCTCCTTCTGCTTCTCCTGCTGCTTCTCTTTCTGCTGCTGCTGCTGCTGCTTCTCTTGCTCCTTCCGCTGCTGCTGCTGCTGCTTCTCTTGTTGTTGCTGTTGCTGCTTCTCTTGGTCTTGCTGGTGTTTCTCTTGCTGCTTCTGTTGCTGCTGCTGCTGCTTGTCTTGCTCCTGGTGCTGTTGCTGCTGGTGTTGCTTCTCCTGCTGCTGCTCTTGCAGCATCAGCTTGAATAAACATTGCTTATTTGTTGTTGTTGCTGCTGCTGCTGCTGTTTAGGGTGTCTGGAGAGTGCAGTGGATGGGCTGACGGCGGCGTTGAGAAAACTTACCGCAGTCATCGGCACAAACTGCAAACTCAGAGTAATCCAACCAACGACAACCCCTGCTGCTGCTGCTGCTGCTGCTGCTGTTCCTGCTGCTGCTGTTGTTGCTGCTGTTGTTGCTGCTGGTGTTGCTGCTGTTCCTGCTGCTGCTGCTGCTGCTGCTGTTGCTGCTGGTGTTGCTGCTCCTGCTGTTGCTGCTCTTGCTGCTGCTGCTGCTGTTGCTGCCGCCGGTGTTGCTGCTGCCGCTGGTGCTGCTGCTGTTGCTGTTGCTGTTGCTGCTCTTGCTGTTGCTGCTGTTGTAGAGAGAGAATAAAGAGATACTGCGAGGGACAGAGAAGACGAGAGACGAAAAATAAAATAAAAACAAACAAAGACATAAAAAAGAAGAGAGACAAAGAGACAGACTCGCCTTCTCTTTTTATTATTTTATTTTAGTTTAATCCCTGCTTATTTATGTTTAGTTTTTTATTTCTTCGGTTTGTTCATAATAATTTATTTTCTGTTGTCTGTTGATATTTTTTATTTTATTTTTTTATAATTGTTTATTTTATTTTGTTGTTTTGCTTGCAGCTGCATGTGCTGGGCTATTCGCTGGGAGCAGCAGTTGCGCTGGAGACGGCAAATATAATATGCAAAGAGCTGCTCTCAGTTAGAAAGCAGCGCCACAGCAGCAGCAGCAGCAGCAACAGCAGCAGCAACAGCAGCAGCAGCAACAGCAGCAGCAGCAGCAGCAGCGGCAACAGCAGCGACAGCGAAGGCGCAGCAGCACCTGCTGTTGCTGATTCTTCTTTGTTCATGAAGACCCCTACGTTCGCTGTCTCTACTCCTGTTGCTGCAGCAGCAACAGCAGCAAATCTACTATCTCCTGTAGATGCATTCAAATCATGGGTGCCACAAGCTAGTAGGGAATGCAGCAGCAGCAGCAGCAGCAGCAGCAGGGGCAGCAGCAGGGGCAGAAGCAGAAGTGACAGCGGCAGTAGAAGCAGCAACAGTATAGACGGTAGGACAAAGAAGAACAGGGGCTCTCGCCTAGCTCGCAGCAACAGCAGCAGCAACCTGAGAAGCAGCAGCAGATACAGCAACAGTAGCAGCAACAGAAGCAGCAACAGCAGCAGGAAGAACAGCGAAAGTGCAGCAGAAGAGCTCCATGTATTCGCCTCTCCCCTGCGGCCTCAGCCTGCAGCAGCATATGCATCCCCTGCCTCTGGAAGCAGCAGCAGCAGCAACAGCAGCACCAGCAACCGCAGCAGCAGCAACAGCAGCAGCAGCAGCAGCAGCAGCGAAGATGGTTTTGAGGGGAGAAGTGGCTTAGGGGTGCCTAATGCCTCTGCTGATTTAATAGCTGCTGCAGCAGCAACAAAAGATCTGGGCATGCCGTTCCGCATGTTCTTACAAGAGACAATGCCATACCAGAGAGGCAGCAAGCGCAACCGACAGCAGCAGCAGCAACAGCAGCAGCAGCAGCAGCAGCAGGAGGGGGAGTGGGGTGTTGAAGGTGAAACAGAAGAAGCTGCGGTGTCTTTTCGCGGCTTGCTGCTGCTCGCTGCCTTCACCTCGACAGCAGATTGTGCTGCTGCTTTTTTGCCGCTGCCTCAGCCGCTAACTTCAGTCTTCAAATCTCTTATTGAATTCATTCAAGATACAAATACAGTGTATATACTGCTGCTCCCCCTGCTGCGGCCCCTGCTGCTGCTCCTGCTGCTGCTGCTGTTCCCGCTACCTGCTGCTGCTGCTCCTGCTGCTGCTGCTCTTGTTGCTGGTGCTGCTCCAGTTCCCGATGCCTGCTGCTGCTGATGCTGAGAATGTCCTGCTAGCTGCTGCTGCAGTTGCTGCTGCTGATGCTTCTGCTGTTCCCGCTACCTGCTGCTGCTGCTGCTGCTGTTGCGCCGTCTCTCTAGCATATCTACTGTCTTGCGTTGCTGCTACTTGTCGTCTTTGCCCTCACAGCAGCAACAGCGTCAGCATCAACAGCAACACCTGCAGCAGCAACAGCAGCAGCAGCAACAGCAGCAACAGCAGCAACAGCAGCAGCAGCAGCAGTTTGTGAGGGTGTTGTATATTTTTGTGCTTTAGGTGGAATAACGAAATCGCCATGCGCACATTCTGCCGAACTCTTCTTCAAGGTAAATAAATAAATAAATAAATAAATAAATAATAAATTAGTTAATTAATTAATTAATTAGTTAATTTGTATGTAATGAAGACAATAAATATATTTTATCAGATATATTTTTTAAAGAGTTTGAATCCATTAAGCAATAAACACAATAAATATTTACGTCGAGAGTATAATGTACATTGTATATATCTAGTATATACTGTATATAATAATATATATAATATATATAATATATATTATATATTATATATATATATTATCTATTATATATTATATATTATATATATTATATGCATGCGGCGTCAAGCAGCCGACAAAACGAAGGGAGTTTGGAGTTGTTAATAATAAAAACACTTGCGTATTAAATAATTATGATTAAAAAGAAAACAGCAAATGATCTGCTTGACACAGCACTAAGCACATCCTCTTCTTTTGTCCACAAGCATTCCAGACACGCCAGCAGCAGCAGCAGCAGCAGCAGCAGCAACAGGATATATGGCAACAGGATATATATCACTAGTGCGTTGTTTCGTTGGGTGTACGTTGCATGATGTAGTTGGTGTGCCTCTCAAGTCTCGTCCGTTTGCTGTGTTTCTGCTGTTGCTGCTGCTGTTGCTGCTGCTGCTGCTGCTGCTGCTGCTGCAGGAGGTTCGTTGTTTCGGGGGAGTCACTTGGTTATAGTGCACGGCACTGAAGACAACATGGTGCCGTCCTGGATGGGGAGACGCCTCTTTACACTCGCAGGTCAAAGCGGGGCCCTTCATCAATCACACCAGCAGCAGCAGCAGCAGCAGCAAAGGCGGCAGCAGCAGCAGCAGCACCAAAGGCGGCAGCAAAAGCAACGCCTTTCTCCCTTACACCCCAAAGAACGCTTTCCTGCAGCCTCCTCTACCCCTAAAAATGAATCTCACCTAGCAGCAGCACCAGCATCAGCAATAGGATCGCCAGCAGCTGCTGCTGCTGCTGCTGCTGCTGCTCCGTTGGAGGCTGAGGTGTCTGTACACCGGGGGTTGTTGTGGGGTTCAACTTCACCGCTCTTCGATGGATTAAATGAAGGCGCTGAGGATTCAGAAAGAAATATTTTGCCGGTGGCGTTTCACGCAGTCGCAGCCGAACCAATGCAGCAGCAGCAGCAGCAGCAGCAAGCAGCAGCAACAGCAGCAGGTGAAGCGTTTACTATACCGCTTGAGTTAGATCCTTTTGCAGAAGAATTTGCTAGCGGGGTTCCGATTCATCGATTGCCTCTGTTGCATGCAGTGAGAGATAAACAGCAGCAAACAGCAGAGCAGCACTCCCCAGCCTACAGCGACTCAGATGCCAGCAGCAGCAGCAGCAAGAGAAGCAGCAGAAGCAACAGCAGCCGCAACAGCAGCAGCAGCAGCAGCAGAAGTATCTCCGATGCACAAGAGTCTACAGGCAGCAGACCGGGTACTGCAGCGCTGAGCCCTCGGGGGTTTTTTCCAATTTCAGCGAGGTGTAGAGACACCCCAGAGCCAGCGGATACTAAGGGAGAGACAGCAGCAGCAACAGCAGCAGCAGCAGCAACAGCAGCAGCAGCAGCAGCTTCACATCATTCCGATGAGTTCGATCCCACAGCCACTCCTTCACCTGCAGACTCCGCTGAAGACACCCCGGGCCCTGCCTCGTGCCCGGGGTGTATGCACACTCCGCACTTGGAGGTAGGTCTTTCTGCTGCTCCTGCTCCTGCTGCGGAGAGCAGCAGCAGCAACAGCAACAGCAGCAGCAGCAGACGGTATATATATAATATATATATATATATATATATATATATATATACGCTGAGGGTGACGATGGCATTCACTAATAATAATTATTGTGTTGTTTTGCATGCAGTTTGTTATGCATATTACACACATATATATAAATATAAGTAAATAAATCTATAAATATGTATATATAATAAATATAATTGCGTTGTTTTGCATGCAGTTTGTTGAGTTGGAAGGTGCCGATCACCGCAGCGTTTGTTCGTCTCCAAAATTTCAAGGGCAAATTTTTCAGTGGATGTACAGCCCAGGGTTTGTACGGGTCTTGAGATAAATGCTTTTTAAATATATATATATATATATATTTAGATGTATTTATGTGCGTGTATAGGTATGTGCCCACCCTAAATAGCAGATGAAAAAGATGCAGAGACACTCGATATGCAGGAAAGCATATAGCTATATATATGTATATATATATATATATATATATCTTTGTGTATAGCTAAATGTGTACCTTGAATAGCAGATGAAGAAGATGCAGAGACACTTGAGATGCAAGAAAAACAGCAAAAGGAGAAGGCTCAAGACAACAGGCAATAAGTGCGTCTATTGCCGAGGAGACAGACAGAAAAATACAAAGTAAAGCCAAGAAGAAAATAAATAAAAGAAATAAAAGAAGTAAAAGGAATATAAACTAAAGCATTCGCACGCCGCGCTTCGTTTGCTGTCAGACGGGCAGCCACGCTGTCTCTACAACTTCGTCTTCGTCTCTGGAGTGCATGCATGTTTCTTTTATAGGTGCATGCATGCGAGGAAGATATATGATATGCATGCAAGCGAGAAAGATATATGATATGCATGCATGCAAGGAAGATATATGATAAGCTTGCATGCAAGACATGCAGTTGTAGATGCATGCATGCGAGGAAGATATATGCACGTTTCCCTTTATAGGTGCATGCATGCAATAAAGATATATGCGTGCATGCAGTTGTAGGTGCATGCATGCATTTGTAGATGCATGCATGGAAAAAAGATATGTGCATGCATGCAGTTGTATTAGCATTCATGCAGTTGTAGTAGCATGCATGCAGTTGTAGTAGCATGCATGCAATAAAGATCTATGCATGCATGCAATAAAGATCTGTGCATGCATGCATAGTTGTAGGTGCATGCATGGAAGAAAGTATTCTTCTTCTTGTTCTTCTTCTTGGGCAAACGACAGCTGTCTATACACCGCAGCGCCAGCACTTGGTTTCTGTTTGCAGTGCGTCGTTGCGCAGCGGCATTTTATTTCGATGAATACACCGAAGAGTTCTCCTTTTTGAATTACTCTCTCTGGGCCCAGTCAATTCATACTCCGCTGATTCATACAGCGAAATGTATATATATATATATACACTTAGCTGTATGAAGCAGTAGCTCAAGCAGCAGTTGTTAATGCT
>NW_013549363.1:0-9439 GCF_000499425.1 Eimeria acervulina | reverse complement strand
TATATATATATATATATATATATATATATATATTTACATATATATATACATATATATATATTTACATATATATATACATATATATATATATTTATTTATATATAGATATATAGAGCAAGCATGTGGGGTCAGAAGGAGACTGTCTCCAGCGTTTTTATTTGTCTCCGTTTTTCTTTTATTATTTTTCTTGCGGCGTTTTGTCCTTTGAAGATAAACAAATCTGCATCTGGAGGCAATAAACCCTAACAGACCCCGCAACTTAAAACAAAGCTAAACCCCCAAACCCTAAACCCTAAACCCTAAACCCTAAACCCTAACAATCGCGCTTGTATTGGTTTGGCGCGATACCTTTCGATGGATGTCTATAGAAAACCGCAAAAGCCCTAAACCCTAAACCCTAAACCCTAAACCCTTGTGGTGCAAAGAGCGGCATAAGACACGGAGGAGTCGTTCCGAGACAGCGCTTGGCTTGACTGCACACAAAGTCAACCCCAAACCCTAAACCCTAAACACTAAACCCTAAACCCTAAACCCTAATAAACCCTACTGTACACAATGCCAACCCTTGAGCCTAAACTCTAAACCCTAGTGCACGCAATGCAAACCCATAACCATAAACCTTAAAAAACGCTAAACCCTAAACCCTGCTCCTTAAACCCTAAACCCTAAACCCTAACCGTTAAACCCTAAACCCTCGGCCTCAGTTATATACCTGCGAGTACGCGATCAGCTGAGTTGAGAACTTCGCCCCATTCCTTGCAGCTGCTGTTTCCACTAGCTGCGCAGCAGCAGCAGCAGCAGCAGCAGCAGCAGCAGCAGCAGCAGCAAGCAGAAGCAGCAAAGAAAGCTGCAACAAACGGGCGAAAGTCCTGGGTCTCTCCCTCTCTCTCTGGTTGCTTCCTCAATTGATGTAAGAGTGCTTTGTGATGTCTAGGGTTTAGGGTTTAGGGTTTAGGGTTTAAGCATACAAGCAAGAATAGGCTTATGGGGTGCCGGCCACAAACTGAAAGACCCGTAGACTCCAGATAGTCATAGAAACCTGAGTCGCAACCCCCTAAACCCTAAACCCTAAACCCTAAACCCTAAACCCTAAGCCCTAACCAGCATATAGCCCTAAGGCCTAAAGTTTAGCTCTGCCTGTACGGGCCAACGCGCTGTGGGGTTTAAGGTTTTGGTGTGGAGGGTTTAGGGTTTAGGGTTTAGGGTTTAGGGTTTAGGGTTTAGGGTTTAGGGTTTAGGTTGACCTTGGCCTTGGTGCTCAGTGATAAATTTGACGGCTTTTCTGTCCATCTTCTGCAGCGAAGACGAACAAAATAAATAAACGCAAAACTTGTTTTAAGTGTTTTGTTTGTCTCTTTATTTACGTCTTTATCTCTCTGTCTCCTTCTGTCTCTCTTTGTCTGTCTCTGTCTCTGTCTCCGTCTCTGTCTCTGTCTCTGTCTCTGTCTGTCTCTGTCTCTGTCTCTGTCTCTGTCTCTGTCTCTGTCTCTTCTTCTGTCTCTTCTTCTGTCTCTGTCTCTTCTTCTGTCTCTTTCTCTGTCTCCGTTCCTCATCAAGCCGCCTCCATCAAGGCCTCTTGTAATTCAAAGAAGGGTTTAGGGTTTAGGGTTTAGGGTTTAGGGGTTGCAGAGACCTCTATGGCCGCGTGAATAGGGACACCGGGCTGAGGGTCCTCCAAGTAAAAGTAAGAATATCTGAAACACCAAACACGGGCGCATCTCCAAACCCTAAACCCTAAACCCTAAACCCTAAACCCTAAACCCTAGGGACATGCCGAAGTCCAGCTCACCGAGGTCCCCAATGGCAGAAGTCCGAGGATACTATGAAGAGGTTTTCCTGAACAAGCAAAGCACCTCAAACCCTAAACCCTAAACCCTAAACCCTAAATCCAAAACCCTAAACCCTAAACCCTAAACCCTTACATCTTGAAGGAAATAGTTGATTAACAAATCCGCATATTTCTGGCAGTCCTCTAAACTCTTCAAATCACCAACAATCATCGGCACAATCTTCACGCCCCTGCAACCACAAACCCTAAACCCTAAACCCTAAACCCTAATTGCCTGATATTTCGTGGCTCGAAAGCTTTGCTGTGGAGATCCACCTTAACCCTGAAGCTTGAAAGCGTAAACCCTAAACCCTAAACCCTAAACCCTAAACTTTAGACGCAAATTGCGGCTGGAAAAGACGCCTTTCCCACACCGCCGCCCTAAACCCTAAACCCTAAACCCTAAACCCTCGCTTACTCCGAAAAGGTGTGCCGTACGAAGGGCAGCATCAGCTCAATGCTGTGCTCTTCTTCATCTTCTGAAATGGACGCCTCACAAAAAGCACCAGTAAGCCGTAGGGCCTGCAGAGCTGCGCGTACACCCCAAGCTGCAACCCCTAAACCCTAAACCCTAACCCCTAAACTGTAAGCAAGAGACGATCAGCTACAGGCAGACACAGGGCCTAAAGAGATGCGCGTACACCCCAGCCTCCCATCTCTAAACCCTAAACCCTAAACCCTAAACCGCGCGATAAAATCCCAATCCGCTGCAGAGCTGCGCGTACACCCCAATCTGCCGTCTCTAAACCCTAAACCCTAAACCCTAAACCCTAAACCCTCACTGTCTGTGTCCAGCGGCAAGTCCCCCAAAGGAGTCAAATAAACCCCGCAACTCTCAGAGGGCAGCGCCACCCCTTTAAAATACTTATAGTGAGAGGGACCCAGCAAAAAGACCCGCTGGCTGCAACCACAAACCCTAAACCCTAGACCCTAAACCCTAAACTTTAACGCCAGCAGCGTCGCTATCTAACCCGCGCCTACAAACTCTAAACCCTAAACCCTAAAAGCAGCGGCCAACGAGAAGAGAATATAACCACTCCTTCTGTGCTAAGCCGTTTTCATAGGGGCTAAGGGTTTAGGGTTTAGGGTTTAGGGTTTACAAAGCCGAAGGGTCCACTTGTTTCCAGGCACAAGCAGCTGTCGAGCCTGAAAAGCGCAAGCCTGCATGCCTGATGAAGACAAACAAAACCCTAAACACTAAACCCTAAACCCTAAACCCTAAACCCCTAGTCGCTTACGGTTCAAAAGGAGCGCATGCCTACAGATATGGGAATGCCTTTGTGCAGCCTTTTCTGAGTGCACTTGAGGCCTAAACCCCAAACCCTAAACCCTAAGCCCTAAACCCTAATCCCTTCCTACGGGCAGATTAGAGCCTTTATGCGTCCGTCGCAGACTTTGCTGGAGCGCTCTAGCCATCGCCGAATCTGCCCAGACAAGTTTTTGTCTGTAAGCAAACCCTAAACCCTAAACCCTAAACCCTAAACCCTACACCCTAAACACAGGTTGCACAGCTTCGCAATGAGCTGCAAGCTTCTTTTGAAACTAGGGTTTAGGGTTTAGGGTTTAGGGTTTAGGGTTTGGGCCTCACAGTCAGCATCATACCACGACCCCGCGTGCGTAGCCCTCCTTTGTCTTTGGCGGCTTTGGTTTCGCTCCATTTTCCGCAGGAGGGTTTAGGGTTTAGGGTTTAGGGTTTGGGGATTAAGAAGGAGGGTCTGGGGGCGACGAACGCTCCAGAGTACCTTATCGGGGCTAAGGAGCTAGTCTTGTGCATAGGCAGACGGCGGCAGTATATTTCAAGGATAGATTTAGGGTTTAGGGTCTAAGGGATTAGGGTTTAGCGTTTAGGGTTTACGCATCGGGTTGAAGGTAACTGGCGCGGCGCATCTCAGAAAGAAGAAGATGAGTTTCTAACATAATATTCGTTGAAAGTTCTGAAAAAAAACTAAAAAAGAATTGACTCCTTCCCTACTAGTCTAAGGTTTACGGTGTATATACACCTGAGAAGCAGGAAGAGCTGTTGGAGGGGTAAGAGAAGAGTTAAGGGTACCTTATTGGTACTTTTCTGAATCGCAATGAGTATATTTAGTCAAAATATAAACAATTAATAGCAGAAGCATCACAAAAAGACGAGAAAAAACTACAAACGCTGCTGCCTCTTGCACGAGGAACGAGAGGCTCGCCGCGCCGGGGGGTCCTTCAGGTGTCTGCTGAGCGGCGGTACTGTTTATATTTATTATTATCTCTTTTTCTTCTTTTATTTAATTAAATAAACTATTTCTTTATTTTGCAAAGTTATAATTCGCTCTGTGCCTTTCAAACTAAACCCTAAACCCTCAAACGACCCGCCGCCGCCTTCGCCTTGGAGGCCTTCACTGGAACTGGAAACACTAAACCCTAAACCCTAAACCCTAAACCACGAGACATATAAACCCTTAACCCTAGACCATAAACCCTCAACCCCTAGCCCTCAACAACAAAGTGTACACCCTAAACCCTAGTCGCGACGCACCTCCTTACATAAGCTTTAAATATATCTAGCAAGTCTCCATCTGCGTTAAGGGTTTAGGGTTTAGGGTTTAGGGTTTAGGGCTTCCCATATCAAAACCCCACTCGCTAAACCCCAAGCCCTTAACCCGAATGCTAGGGGTGTACCTGGAAGACTTCAGCTTCAGGTGGGGGCCGAGGCCCCCAGACCTCTAAACCCTAAACCCTAAACCCTAATAGCTTATTTGTAGGCTTTATAATGCTTTTATCTTCTATGTCCAGGCCCTGTCCCTTTACTTTACCTTTCTTTTCTGCTGCCGTCTCTCTTTAAACGAGAGACAAGAGACCTCGCCTCCTCGCGGGTTGTAACGCAGAACCAAGAGGGCAATAGCAGCAAGATAACTACATAGCTAGCTAGCAGCTAGCTAGCTGGTTGGCAGCTAGCAATGTAGTAGAGAGGCTTGCACTAGCTAGCTACCTAGTGCAAGCCTCTCTACGCACCCCGGAGCTCCTAAAGGAGTCATAGGAGGAAGCCCCTGCTACGTAGCTACTTGCCTCCTGCAATACCTATATAACTCGCTAGCTAGCTAGCTATCTCGCTAGCTAGCCAGCTATCTCGCTAGCTAGCTAGCTATCTCGCTAGCTATCTGTCGGCCCTAAGCTCCCTACACCGGCGCCAGTGCCGCCTGGCTCCTTCGCTGGATAACTCGCTTTCTATCCAGCTGGCTGTTTAGCTATCTACCTAGCTAGCTACCTAGCTAGCTACCTAGCTAGCTAGCTAGCTAGCTAGCTAGCTAGAGAGATAGGAGTCGATTTAAAGAGAAAAATTGACAGCGCGTTTGTGATGGGCGTTTGAGTTGGTAAAAGTTGTGAGGCGTAGGCCCGGGCATGCAAAGAGAATAAAAACCCTCGGCCTAAACCCTAAACCCTAAACTGTAAACCCTAAACCCTAAACCCTAGCCGCACGCCTTTAAAATGATGTCTCGCGTGCGGCCCTAGGTGCGTCTATGCTGGCCTCGATGGGTCCTAGTTCTAGTCGGCCTGTGACCCTGTTTCTGCTGCAGTAGCTGCTGCTGCTGCTGGAGCTGCTGCTGCTGTTGTTGCTGCTGCTGGAGCTGCTGCTGCTGCTGCTGGAGCTGTTGTTGCAGCTGTTGCTGCTGGAGGAGTAGTTGCTTCTGCAGCTCTTGCTGCTGAAGTAGAAGTTGTTGCTGCAACTGTGGTTGCGGTAAGAACTGTTGCTGCAGCTGTTGCTGCAGCTGCTGCTGCAGCAGCTGCTGCTGCTGCTGCTGCGGGCCTATAAGTGCTGTCAGCTCAAGCACCTCTGGAGTTCTCTTAGGAGGCTGCAGCTGTCCTAAAATTAGCAGCAAGCTGCCCCCTAAGAAAAGACCCATGCCTATAGCAAAGAGATAAATATCAGCAGCAGAAAGCTCCGCTGCAGTTGCTGCATTTCGGCTGTGCTGCAGCAACAGCAGCAAGCCGAGCAGCAGCAGCAGCACAGCACGGAGGCCCCTGCGGCTGCCGCTTGAAGGAGACCCTCCATGCAGTCTCTTTCTTATAGATAAACCTATTTCATATAAAGATAAAAGAGTAATAGAACCAGCTACTGCAAACATTACAAGAATAGCTATATCTTTAACAGGTGAAGTTAGCCCTGCTATTCTGGATAGGAAAGCATCGAAGCCCTTTGTAACTTTTGCTGCTGCATGCAGCAAAGGGTTTGTTGCTGCTGCTGCTGCCCCTCCTGCTGCTGCTGCTGCACTTTTTCCTAGCAGCACAGCCCAAATAAATATAAATAAAGACATAGTCAAACCACCGATAAGGGTTTTGATCCCTCTTAAAGGATATGCGCTCGTAGGTGCTGACAGCAGCAAAGTTGTTTCTGCTGCTGCTGCTGCTGCTCCGCTGCCTCTCTTCGTCTTCACACCGTTCAGCAGCACAGACTTCTCATTGCTGCTGCGACTGCTCGGAGTGCCCCAGCGAGCTCTTACACTTGTAGGGCGTTGACCGCGATGGCTGCTGCTGCGTTTAACTCGCACGCTCTCCCGCTGCTGCTGCTGCTGCTGCTGCTGTTGCTGTTGCTGCTGCTGCTGTTGTCTCTGCTGCTGCTGGTTGCGACCCCGGCGAGACAGGCGACGAGAAATACGACCGCTGCGAGTTCGTGTGCTAGTTCTTCGATCTCTTGTTCCTGCTGCTGCTGCTGCAGTTGTTGCTGCAGGGGCTGCTGCTGCAACTGGGGATCCAAGAGCAGCCCCTGCTGCTGCTGCTGCAGCAGGAAAACCATCAGAGGCAACTGAAGCATCTGAATCTGTATTAAGCCTCTCTATCCCCGTCCTTAGGGACAGGGATATATCGGAGCCATCCCCCTCATGGGCTGCTGCTGCTGCTTCTGCTGCTGCAGCTGCTTCTGCTGCTGCAGCTACTAAAAAGCAAGAAGAAATAAAGATTTGCAGCAAATAAAAGAAACAAAGAAGAGGAGGCTTCGCCTTCATGTGCACCGCCTGCGAGCGGCGTTAGCCGCCAGGAGGAGCCTCAAGATTGGGGTTTAGGGTTTAGGGTTTGCAACTCAGGATCGAGGACTTAGGGTTTAGGGTTTAGGGTTTATGCATAAAACTCACAAACTAAACAGATATTCACAAGAAAAAAACATAAACAAAGAAAAATAAAAACCCTTGCGGGGCCCCAGGGAGCCGCTCCCTCGGGAGGCGGTCGCTCATCTCGCCATCGAAAACCCTAAACCCTAAACCCTAAACCCTAAACCCTAAACCCTAATCCCTTACCCCATACCCTAAACCATCGAAACCAAACATATTTTAGCCCCTTATTTCAAGATCTTTGCTTTTAATTAAAGGGTTTTATACGATCCGCCTTAAACCGTAGCCGTTGACTTGATATGGTACGCGAGCGATGTTTAGGGTTTAGGGTTTAGGGTTTACGGCTTACGGTTTATGATACATGACGACCTTCAAACTTTAGCACTCAGTGCGAAGGGTTTCAGATGCTATTTATCTTTGTCTGCTCTAGTCGCTTCCTTACAGCGAGTGTTTAGGGTTTAGGGTTTAGGGTTTAGGGTTTCGATAGCGGTCCCCTGTCCTCATCTCTAGGAGCTTCTTACTGTTTTTGCACGCCTTTGAACTAGAATTTAGGGTTTAGGGTTTAGGGTCTAGGCAACCATCTACTATGTTTGCGGTTTAGGGTTTACGGGGGGATGCAGCAAAAATTGAATTAAATAAAAGTTTTTCTGGCCCGTAAACCCTAAACCCTAAACCCTAAACCCTAGGCTCATCTTTTCTAAGCCCTTGCCTAGTAGTCAGAACCTTAGGGCCTTATAGTCGAGGATGTGTTGGGTTTAGGGTTTAGGGCTTAGGGTTTAGGATTTATGGTCTATGGTCACTAAGGTTCAATGTTTACGCTCTAGGGTTTAGGGTTTAGTGTCTAGGGTTTAGGGTTTAGAGTTAGGGTTTAGCACACTGCGGGGTTCAAACCCTTTCGTGGCTCCGGTAGGGGCCCCTCCCTATTATTAATGAACCTCTAAACCCTAAAACCATAAACCCTAAAACCCTAAACCCTAATCTATTAGGGTTTACTGCTGTTGAGAGATAGGCACCCTAAACCCTAAACCCTCGGCTAGCTGCTGCTAGCTGTGCTCAGCTAGCTGTCGTGTGCCCGCAGCTTGCGTTACGGAGGCATCGCTAGCTGAGCCTAGCTAGCTAGCGTAGCTAGCTGAGCCTAGCTAGCTAGCGTAGCTAGCTGGGCCGAGCTAGCCAGCGTACTTAGCTTGCCCTACGTAGCTAGCTAGCGAAGCTAGCTATCCACCAGCAGCTATCGTATCGTAGCTAGCTGAGCCCAGCTCTCTTGCGTAGCTAGCTAGGCTTGGCTAGCTAGAGTAGGTAGCTGTTGTTGCCTAGCTAGCGTAGCTAGCTGCTGGTGCCTAGCTAGCGTAGCTAGCTGCTGGTGGCTAGCCAATACAGAAAGGAGACAAGTCTGGGGGTCGTTTAGGGACAGCTACAGTCAAAGAGCCCGCCAGGGAGAAGTGTCTCCTCTTTTATCTGTGTCTCCCACTATAATGAGGTGTCTCGTTTTATTCAGGTGTCTCTTCTTTTACTAGTGTCTCCTATTACAATGAGGTGTCTCCTTTTGTACATGTGTCTCCACTCTTATTAGTGTCTCCTTTTATTCAGCTATCTCCCTATACACAGATGTCTCCTTCTATGCAGCTGTCTCCTCTTATTTGGGTGTCTCCTATGAAAAGGTGTCTCCTTTTATACAGGCGTTTCCTATAAGACGGTGTCTCCTATTATAATGAGGTGTCTCCTTTTATACAGGTGTCTCCTCTTTTACTAATGTCTCCTTTTATTCAGGTGTCTCCTTCTTTATTAGTGTCTACTGGTGTCTCCTTTTATTCAGGCATCTCTCTCTAAACAGATGTCTCCTCTTATTCAGGTGTCTCCTTCTAAACAGGTGTCTCCTATTATAATGAGCTGTCTCCTTTTATTCAGGTGTCTCCTTTCATTTGGGTGTCTCCTTCTAAACAGATGTCTCCTATGGTAATAAGGTGTGTCCTTTCCATAGGGTGTCTCCTATTATAATGAGGTGTCTCCTATCATAATCGGGTGTCCCCTTTTATTCAGGTGTCTCCTTTTATTCAGTTGTCTCCTTTTATTTAGGTGTCTCCTATTATAATGTGGTGTCTCCTATTATAATGTGGTGTCTCCTTATAAACAAGAGTGTCTCCCTATAAGCAACTGTCTCCTTATAAACAATAGAGTAGGGTTTAGCGATTGTCGAGGGTTTAGGGTTTGTCTAGGGTTTAGGGTTTAGGGTTTCCAGCAGGATAATAAGAGATGAGGCATACTGAAAGGAGACACCAAAAGGAGACAGTTGTTTTGTCTTTATCTCCCTAAGTAGTTTTTATTTTCTTTTCATTCGTTTCTACAGCTTTCTTTCGTTGTTTTGTTTGTTCTCTTTCTTCTTTGTCTGTCTCCTCTTGCTGCGTCATTTTGTTTAAAAGGAGACAGCAAAAGGAGACAGCAGCAACAGCAAAAGGAGACGGCAGCAGCAACAAAAGGAGACAGCAGCAGCAACAAAAGGAGACAGCAGCAGCAACAAAAGGAGACAGCAGCAGCA
>NW_013549364.1:0-9344 GCF_000499425.1 Eimeria acervulina | reverse complement strand
TAAATTTAATTTCTTTTTATTTATATTTACTTCAGGGGGCTATTACTTGTTTAACGTTCGTCCCGAGTCGTTTTGCTCTGTTTTTTCGCGTTTATTAACTTAATTGCATTTGTTTGATTTATTTTAATTTAATTTAATAAATTAAATTTAATTTCTTTTTATTTATATTTACTTCAGGGGGCTATTACTTGTTTAACGTTCGTCCCTAGTCGTTCGCCTCGAGAGCGTCCTTTGATAATCGCAAATTGTTGCGACTCGCAAATAGCGATAGTTGAATGTTTATACGGTTTACAGAACGGCTCTTTAGCGAATATACAAGTTGTGTGAGTATAATTTAAACTAAATATTTATTTATTTAATTCTTTCATAGCATTACCCCTTCTAAACATAATTATTTACTCGTCCTGTTCTCTTAAAAAAAAATAACGCTTCCGAAAGACATATTATTTGTTTATTTTCTCTTTTATCTTTTTTGCGGTGTATGCATAAATATCAATTTAAATTCTTTTTTATTTCAAGTACTTTGTTTATTCAATTATTTTCATCTATTTCATTGTTTCTATTCATTTAGGGTTTAGGGTTTTAGAGTTATTTGCTTCCTTTTGTTTTGTTTTATGCTGCCTTCTTGCTTTTCTTTTTGCTTGTCTTCGCTGTTTGTTTTTGTTGCTTTGTTTGTTTGTTTGTTTGCTGCGGGGGTTTTAGTTCTGTTTTGCTGCTGCTGCTGTTTTGCTGCTGCTGCTGTTTTGCTGCTGCTGCTGTTTTGCTGCTGCTGTTGTTTTGCTGCTGCTGCTGGTTTGCTGCTGCTGCCATTCGGCTGCTGCTGCTACTTTGCTGCTGCTGTTGTTTTGCTGCTGTTGTTTTTTTTGTTTTTATTTGTTTTTAGCGTTTTGTTGTTTTTATTTTTATTGTACATTATTTATGACAATACAAATAAAGTTTCCTTTCTGTTCTTTTTCGTTAGATATCTTTTATATGGTTATTTATTTACTTTTTTGTTTTATATTATTCTGTTTCTTGTTTGTTTATATCTTATTGTTTCTTTTTCTTTTATATAATCCTTGTTGATTTATTTATAAATATTATTATTTCTTTTTGACAAAGTTGCATGAGAAAACGCAGAAAAAAGTATTTCAGAGTATTTTAAGGTATTTTTTTTTGTTTTTGTCTGCACTTGATTATTTTTTTAAATTAATAAATAATTAAAGCATCATTAAATGGAGTTACTTTTCTTTTGTTTTCTTCAGCCGACGCATAGAATATGCGCATGCAGTTCTTCCGTTAAGAAGCTGCTTCCTGTCAACTGGGGCTGGATGGCTGATATCGGGTTCTGAGGACTTCGGCGTTTTCTGCTTTCCTCTTCGCGATGGTGCTTCAGCTAAGACAGGATATTACCTTTATAGACACTCGGTATGAATATACTAATACTAATACCAGCAGCAGCACCAGCACCAGCAGCAGCAGCAGCAGCAGCAGCAGGTGCTGCTGCTGCTGCTGTAGGAACCGCTGTAACACCAGTTGTAGATGTTGCAACAGAAGCAAAAACAGAAACAGCAGCAGAAACAGCAGCAGCAAGGGGAGCAGTAATAGGAATAGGTGGAGAGGTTGAAGTAGTAGGCGCAGCAGCAACGGCAGCAGTAGCAGCAGCAGCAGTAGCAACAGCAGCAGTAGCAGCAGTAGCAGTAGCAACAGCAGCAGCAGCAGTAGCAGCAGCAGTAGCAGTAGCAGCAGTAGCAGCAGCAGCAGCAGCAGGAGCTGGCATTATTTGCTGCCTGTCGCATTAATTTCTGCTTGATTTGATTTGTTTTGTTTTTTGTTGAGTCGCTGATTTTACCCTTTTAATGACGATATTTATTTTGTTTTTTACAAAGATATTTATTTTATTTATTTAGAATAAGATATGCATTTTATTTATTTAACAATAAGAATATTTATTTGTTTTGTCTGTTTTCTTCTGCTGTCTTTGTCTTCAACTCGTTTATTATAATTAATTAATATTTATTATTATTTTATTATTTTATTTCTGTATATTTACGCGCGTCTTTTCGTTTGTTTTTTATTTCTTTTTTATTTTTCTTTATATATTTTCTTCTTCTAAATTTATTTATTTATTTATTTATTTATTTATTTATTTGCTTTGTTTTTGTTTGCCTCAGAGTGCTGTTCTTACAGTTGCAGTTAACAATGAAAATACTTTGCTCGCAACAGGTGACGCAACTGGAACAATTATACTCTGGCGCCGCCTAAACCCTAAACCCTAAGCCCTAAAGGGTTTTAGGGTTTAGTTGGGGGGCAGGTGTGGGTTGCTGCTGAAACCGCAGTAACGCTAAACCCTAAACCCTAAACCCTTTAAGGTCTTTCTTTATGGCTTTAGGGTTTAGGGTTTAGGGTTTAGCATCGGGTTGGGACCCTAAACCCTAAACCCCCTAACCTAAACCCTAAAGCTTTCGAGGGTTTAGGGTTTAGGTTGGGAGGATCAAGGGGTTTGCGGTGTATGGGTTTATTTTAATTTGTTTAAGAAATTTGTTTATTGATTCATCAGCAACAAAGAAGTAGAGTAAAAGAGTAGAAAGTAATTAAAAAGGAATTTAAAAGAAATTAAAAAGAGTTAAAAGAAATAGTTTTGCTGTATATAATATATATATGTATATATGTATATACATATGTATATATGTATATATATATATATATGTATATATATATATATATATATACATATATATATTATATATGTATATATATAATGCAAAGAGAGACAGTAAAAAAGAAAGAAGAGACAGCAAAAGGAGACAACAGGGACAGAAGCAAAAACAGATAAATAAATAAAAATAAAAATAATAAAATAACATAAAACAAAGAGAGACGACAGAAAGGAGACAGCAACAGCAGAAGGAAACAAAAAAAATTTAGAGAGAGACAGCTGTTTATTTAAATAAATAATCTTAAAAAACTCTTCAAGACAACAAACGAAGCAGGCAGCAATCTGCTGCTGCTGCTGTTGTTGCTGCTGCTGCTGCACGTTCAGCTGCAGCTGCTGTAGGTGTGTGTTGTATTGCGGTGCTGCAGCAGCTGCAGCAGCTACCTATTTGGTATCTGCTGCTGCTGCTGCTGCTGCTGCCGCAGCATCTACCGCTGTTATATCTGCTGCTGCAGCTATAACCGCTGTTATATCTGCTGCTGCAACTGCAGCAGCTACTACCGCCGTTATATCTGCTGCTGCTGCAGTAGCAGCAGCAGCAGCAGCAGCAGCAGATATTGACGGAGGAGAAGGATTATATAATGAATATATTTGAATTAGAGTTGTGAGATATCTCTTCGCTTAAAAGGATAGGAGACAGCCCCTCTTAAGCATTCATCTACAATACACCTGAAGGTGATAGGCTCTGTAGCAGCAAGAGCAGCAAATGTTTTTCTATCGATTGCTATTTGCTGCTGCTTAGCCCCGTACTGCAGCAAACTATAAGGTACACCCCACTCTCTTGCTGCTGCATTTATCTTTACTATCCACAGCACACGAAAGCGTCTATACCGCTGCATTCTTTGTATATACGAAGAGAATAACGCTTTCATTGCTCTAACCCTAGCTAAACGAAAGCAGCTCCTAGACCGCCCTCTAAACCCCCTTGCTACTTCAAATATAACTGAACGAGGCAGCTTCATTGCAGCAGCAGCAGCAGCAACAGCAGCAGCAGCAAAAGAAGAAATGAAAATATAATAATATAAAGGTTGGGTCTCCGGCTGTCTTGTAGCTGTATAGATAAACTACAAACAAAGACAAAGACAAATAGAGAAAATAGAGAAATATTATTTAACAAATATTATTAAAGGAAGCAATGCTGCTGCTGCTGCTGTTGCTGCTGCTGCTGCTGTTGCTGCTGCGGAGGCGGCAGCAGGTGCTGCATGAAGGGCAGAAGAAGCAAATAGAACAAAGAACTCCTGAGCATCTAATAAAATAAAAGAAGAAAAACAACAACAAACAAAGACAAAGACAAACTAACATACATTAAGAAGCCCTCAAACGGAGGCCCCCAACAACGCAGCAGCAGCAGCAGCAGCAGCAGCAGCAGCAGCGAGAGAAGGATATGTGTAGCTGAAATACAGCAAAAAAATAAAAATTGATTAAATAATTATATATAAATCTATTTTATTTAAATATTAAAACACAAACAAATTTAAATATTAATCTTCTGCATGCAGAGTACACAGAAAAATATACTGCTCTACTCAGCTGCTGCTGCTGTTGCTGCTGCTGCTGTGCTGCTGCTGCTGCTCTCCTGCATGCAGCAAGAAAAATAAACTGCTGCATCTCTTACCTCCAAATAAAACAAAATACTTCTAACAAAACACAAGAAGAAGTCATTCAGCACTCAGAAGCCCTTTTTAGCTGCAGCAGCAGCAACTGCTGCAGCAGCAACAGCAGCAACAACAGCTACGCTCGACAGAGGGTGTCAGCAGCAGCAACAGCAGCAACAGCAAAAGCAACAGCAGCAGCAGACCATTTTGACTAGTCCGCATCTCGTCCCTATCTTCGAGTCGCAAAGGCAAAACGCAGGAGCAGCAACCGCAGCAACCGCAGCAACCGCAGCAGCAACAACAACTGCAGCAGCAGCAACAACAGCAGCAACAGTAAGAAGAGTAGCAGCAAGGCTTGTTGAATTGGCTCCCCGGAAGCAGAGCAGCAGAAGCGGAATTGTGTACTGAAACATATCTGCTGCAGCAGCAACGACTGAATCAGGTGCAGCAGCTTGAGCAGCAGCAGCAGCAGCAGCAGCCGCTGCTGCTGCTGCCGCAGCGAAGCGCTTTCCGCTCGCCAAAGGGCATTCACCAGCTGCAGCAACACGTGCAGCGCCAGCCACAGCAGCAGCAAGCGGCACAAGCAGCAGCTGCTGCTGCAGCAGCTGCTGCTGCGGGAAGGGAGATCGCTAGCTGCAGCAACCAGCAGCAAAAGCAGCAGCAGCTGCAGCAGCAGCAGCTGCTGCGAATAGGAGGCCCGCCATGGGCTGTGGTTTTAGTTCAGGTAATTGTTCTTGTTGTCACTAACAGCTGTTGCTGCTGCTGCAGCTGCTGCTGCTGTTGGCTGCTGGTGCTGTTTGCTGCTGCTGCTGCTGTTGCCTGCTGCTGGAGCTGTTTGGTGCTGCTGCTGCTGCTTGATTCTCCCGCTGCTGTTTGTTGCTGGTGCTGACTGTTGCTGTTTGCTGCTGCTCCTTGCTGTTGCTGCTTGCTGCTGCTGTTTGCTGCTGCTCCATTTCTTGTTTGCTGCTGCTGCTGCAGCTTTCGCTTGCATTAGCTGTTCTTTGCTGCTGCTTCTGGCAGTGTCTGCTGCTGCTTCTGGTGGTATTTGGTGCTGCTGAAGCTCTCGTTTGCTGCTGCTGCTGCTGCTGCTGCATAATTAATTGACTGCAGCAGAAGAAGTGTTGCCTTGCTGCAGCATTCTTGCGGTGTATGTACACCTCAACTTACCTCCAATTCTTTTGTGTTTTTCAGCGCTACCGGCGAGCGGCGATTCGCAGCTGCGCCTTCAGAATGCCTCTCCGTAAGCAGCAGCAGCAGCAGCAGCAGCAGCAACAGCAGCAGCAGCAGCAGCAGCAGCAGCATCAGCAGCAAGAACAGCAGCAGCAGCACCAAGGGCAGCAGCAGTGGGAGCAGCAGTAACTGATTTAGTTTTTTGCTTTTTACACACGCAGAGTAAAACCCTAAATCACAATACTGCAGAAGCTGTTCTTTAGCAGCAGCAGCAGCAGCAGCCGCGGCTGCTGCTCCTGCTGGAGTTGCGTGTATTGTATTTGCTTTTGTGTTTGATGTGCTGTTTGTTTTAATTTGTTTGTTTGTTGCAGAACCCCCTTTCATCGACTCAACTTTGAGGCAAAGATAGTCAGACAGATAAACCCTAAACCCTAATTAAACCCTAAACCCTAAACCCTAATTAAACCCTAAACCCTAATTAAACCCTAAACCCAATGTTTATATTTTATATATTATATTTTATATTTATAATTATATTTACATTTGTATATTTATATTGATATTTATTTATATTTATATTTGTATTCATTTATACTTATTTACATTAATATTAATATTTATATTTATATTTATATTTATATGTATATTTTATATTTATATTTATATTTATATTTATATTTATATTTATATTTATATTTAATTATATTTAGGTTTTATTAGGAGACAGCGGAGTCGGGAAGAGCAGTTTGGCTTTGCGTTTTTGTCGCGGACGATTTCCGGTGTATCATGAGGTGACGATTGGAGCTGCATTTCTGCAGCAAACGCTCACGCTGCAGCAAGGTATGCTGCTGCTGCTGCTGCTGCTGCTGCTGCTGCTGCGTTTGCTGCTGCGTTTGTTGCTGCGTTTGTTGCTGCGTTTGCTGCTGCTGGAAGTGCTGCTCCAACTGGGTATGCTGCTCCGGTTGCTGCAAGTGCTGCTGCTGCTGCTGATCCTTTTGATGCAAGTGCTGCTGCTGCATTTGCTGCTGCTGTTGCTGCTGCACCAAGATATGCTGTTGCATTTGCTGCTACTGTTGCTGAAAGTGCTGCTGTACAAAGGTATGGTGCTGCATGTACTGCTGCTGCTGCTGCATCAAGATATGCTGCTGCACTTGCTGCTGCTGCTGCTGCAACTGCTGTTGCAGCAAGGTATGTATGTTGCTGCGCATGCTTCTGCTGCCGTAATTGCTGCTGCAGCTCCTATACTGCTGCTTTTGCTGCTGCTGCATTTGCTGCTGCTGCTGCTGCATTCGCTGCCGCTGCTGCATTTGCTGCTGCTGCTGCTGCAGGTGCGCAGCTGAAGCTGCACATCTGGGATACTGGAGGCCAGGAAAGATTTAGGGCAATGGCTCCGCTTTATTACAGAGATGCAGCAGGCGCTGTCGTCGTATACGATCTCACGTTAGCTGCTGCTGCTGCTGCTGCTGCTGCTGCTGGTGTATCTGCTGCTCCTTTGTTGCTGCTACTGGTGTATCTGCTGCTCCTTTGTTGCTGCTGCTGCTGTTTGTGCTAGTCCTTCATTGCTGCTAATGCTATTTCGCTCTTATTGTTGTTGTTGCTGCTGCTGCTCTTATTGCTACTGGTGCTGCTGTTTCTGTTGCTGCTCTTGAGGTGGTTCTGCTGCTCATGGTGTTGTTGCTGTTTTTTTTTTGCTGCTGCTGCTGCTGCAAAGACGCATTCACGTGTTACTGGTGTTCGCGCTGCTTTGGCTGCTGCTACTGTTACTACCCTCCCCGCTGCTGCTGCTGCTGCTGCTGCTGCTGCAGGGCCCCTTCGTCTTTGGAGGCGGTGAAGTTCTGGACAAAGGAGCTGCAGCAGCACTTAGGTTCCTGCTGCATCGCCGTCGCAGCAAACAAAAGTGATTTGCTGCTGGGTGCATCGGAGGGGCCAGCAGAGGAGCAGCAGCAGCAGCAGCAACAGCAGCAGCAGCAGCTGCTGCAGGAAGCAGCGTCCGGTGATGCTGCTGCTGCTGCTGCTGCTGAGGCGGCGGCAGCAGAAGCAGAGAAATACAAAAACAACTTCGAGAAAATTAAACGCGGCATTGAGGTGCGACCTGCAAGCAAACAGCTCTAGGGTTTAGGGTTTAGGGTTATAGGGTCTAGGGCTTCAGGGTTTTGTGATTTATGGTTTCAGGGCTTTAGGGTTCATGGTTTCAGGGTTTAGGGTTTAGGGTTTAGGGTTTTAGGGGGTTAAGGTTTAGGGTTTACGACGTATAGTTTACGGTTTTAGGGTTTTGGGGGTTTAGGGTTTAGGGTTTAGGGTTTAGGGTTTACAGTGTTTATACGAAATGTTCAGGAGGTGAAGAGCTTCTGCGCCGCGAATAAATTTGCATTTGTCGAGTGCTCTGCAAAGGTGCGGAGCAGCAACAGCAGCAGCAGCAGCATCAGCAACAGCACCAAGAGCAGCAGCAGGCGCAGCACAAGTAGCAGCAGGAGTAGCACCAGTAGTAGCAGCAATAGCAACAGCACCAGTAGCAACAGCAGCAACACCGGTAACGGCAACAGCAGCTGCAGCGGCTGCAGCGGCTGCAGCGGTAGCAGCAGCAGCAGCACCAATAGTAGTAGTAGCAGCAGCAGCAGCAGGTTGAAGGAGCCGCTGCTCCCGAGCAAAGTAGAGGCTTGCCTGCCTGAGCTGCAACGGGTTAGGGTTTAGTTTTGTACGCCTCATCAGGGTTTAGGGTTTAGGGTTTAGGGTTTAAGGGTTTGGTGTTTGCTGCAGACGGGGCAGAACGTCAATCGGCTGTTCGAAGACCTGGGTAGGTTTAGGGTTTAGGGTTTAATGTTTTAGGGTTTAGGGTTTAGGGTTTAGCGTGTTAGGTATAGGATTTTAGGGTTTAGGGTTTTAGGGTTTGGGGTTTTAGGATCTATGTCTTAGGGTTTGGGGTTTAAGGTTTCAGGGTTTAGGGTTTGAGGGTTAGGGTTTCGGGTTTATGTTTAGGGTTTGAGGGCGTAGGGTTTACGGCATAGGGTTTAGGGTTTAGGGTTTAGGTTGGTTGCGCCTGCTGATTTGTTGCAGCACGCGATGTGTTCGTACGCCTCAAAGACGCCGCACCAGTGGACATCTGAAGCAGCAGCAGCAGCAACACCAGCAGCAGCAGCGGCAGTAACAGCAGCAGCAGCAGCAACGGCAGCAGCAGCAGCGGCAGTAACAGCAGCAGCAGCAGTAGTAACAGCAGCAGCAGCAACAGCAGGAGCAGAAGCAGCGCCACCGTGCATCTGACGCAGCCTTCGCATGCTGCTGCTGCAGCAGCTGCTGCTGCTGTAGCTGCTGCTGCTTCTCGGCGGCCAGGGCAACAGCAGCAGCAACAACAACAACAGCAGCAGCAGCAGCAACAGCAACAGCGACAGCAACAGCAGGTCATACAGCTGAGTGCACGAATGCAACAGGTCAACACAGAAAGAAATAATATAATTATTAAGTGCAATTAAAAAGAATATATATATAATATGTAATATAATATATATAAAATCATAAATATACATATATATGTATATATATATATATACTATGAATATATAATATATACAGTAGAGGTATTATATATATTATTATCTTATAAATGTTGCATATAATATATATATATTATATTATAAAGAGATAAAATCCTTTTAATTGGATTTGTTACGTTTACATTTCATATATGCACGTTATAAATATACATATTTATTTATATATATTCATATATATATGCATATATATATATATATAAATATAAATATATATATATATATATACATATATATATATATATGTATGTATATTACACATATATATGTATATATTCGGATGTGCTACGCTTGGACTCCAAGCATCTGCACTATATATATATATATATATATATATAT
>NW_013549365.1:0-5000 GCF_000499425.1 Eimeria acervulina | reverse complement strand
TGCCCTCCCCACATCCACTTGGCGCAGAGTAAACGACCAGGCGTCCTCAGCAACCTGTACATACACCCCACAAACCCTAAACCCTAAACCCTAAACCCTAAACACTAGACCCTAAGCCCTAAACCATAAACCCTAAACCCTAGACCCTAAACCCTAAACCCTAGACCCTAAACCCTAAACCCTAAACCCTAAACCCTAAACCCTAAACCCTAGTAGGTAGAAAGTAGGTAAAGAAAAGTAAATATAATTTTTTTAAACTTTGTTTTCTGTTTAAAATACCTGTTCAATGTTGTGAGCCTCATCAACTAAGACAATTGAATTGCAGAGAAGATCTGAAGATAAGATTTTGTTGTTTTTGTTTGAAGACAGCAAATAATTATACGGCGTCAAAATTACTTCGCAGCGGTGCTGCGACTCCCGCGTAAAATAAAATGGGCAGAATATGTCGCAGCCCTGCAAATAATTAATTTATAAATATATCAATATATCAATATAAATATATAATTATATAAATATATAATTATATAATTATATAATTATATAAACACAAATATAAATATATAAATATATAAATATATAAATATATAAATATATAAATATATAAATATATAAATATATAGATATATGAATATAAATATATTTATATATATAAATATACATATATATATATATAGATATTATATTTGTTTTATTATAGTATATATTATACTATACATTATATTGTATTATATTATATTATATTATATTATAGTATATTATATTATATCACATCGTATTTATTATATTATATTTATTATATTATATACATAATTGTACAGTTTAAATAATTTAATAACTTCATAATAAATAAATTTTAATTCAATAAACAAATCGCGTAAATAAATAATCATAACAATAAAAACAAATCTGATAATAAAGAAAGTTAGGCGCTTAGGGGTTTAGGGTTTAGTTTTTAGGGTTTGTTAGTGTTTAGGGTTTAGGTTTTCTTAGGGTTTAGAGCTTAGGGTTTAGGGTTTAGGGTCTACTGTTTAGGCTTTAGCGTTTAGGGTTTAGCGTTACGGTTTAGCGTTTACTATTTAGGGTTTAGTGCTTAGGGTTTAGGGTTTAGGGTTTAGGGTTTGTTAGGGTTTAGGGTTTAGGGTTTGTTAGGGTTTAGGGTTTAGGGTTTAGGGTTTGTTAGGGTTTAGGTTCTATGGTTTAGGGTTTAGTGTATAGGCGGCTTTAGCGTTTAGGCTCAAGCCGCCTATACACAAAACCCAAAACCCTAGGGTTTGTTAGGGTTTAGGGTTTGTTAGGGTTTAGGGTTTAGGGTTTAGGGTTTAGGGTTTAGGGTTTACGGAGGTTGCGAGGGTTTTGAGTTCTTCGATGTCGAGGCCGCCGCCTTCAGTCGAAAATAAATTAGCAGACAGAAAATCTTTGAGACGCAAATAACCCGAGTAGTAAGGGCACGTCTGAGATTAAAACAAATATAAATAAATAAATAAATAAATAAATAAATAAATAAATAAATAAATGTTATGTTCATTAATGCATATAAATAGCCGGAGTAGGAAGGGCAAGTCTGAAGATTAAAACAAATATATTTAAGTAAACAAATAAATATAAATATATATATATATATTATCATAAGTACATATACCTAGATAAATAAATATATCTAAATAAATAAATATATTTAAATAAACAAATTAATAAATGAATTTAACAAATAAATAACAAACAACTAAGAATAAAAATAATAAATAATAAATAATAAATAATAAATAATAAATAATAAATAATAATAGATAATAAATATTATGCAAGCAAACATCGTAAAGATAAACAAATTATGAAAATAAACAAAATATTAAAATAAAAACAAAAAAACAGACAAAAAATACAGTAGCAGCAGCAGCAGCAGCATCAGCAGCAGCAGCGCCAGCAGCATCAGCAGCAACATCAGCAGCAGCAGCGCCAGCAGCATCATCAGCATCAGCAGCATCAGCAGCAACATCAGCATCATCAGCATCAGCAGCAGCTGCTGCAGCATCAGCAGCAGCAGCAGCAGCAAGGAGTGTCTGGCGACCTGTGTTTTTATTTTTTGTTTGCATGCTCTCACGAGGGCTCCGCCTTTGATATTTTTGAGCGATGAATTTACACACAAATAATCGCGAGAAGCCAATACACACGCGCGGATGCCGCTACTACGACCTGCTGCTGCTGCTGCTGCTGCTGTTGCTGCTGCTGCTGCTGCTGCGGCTGCTGCGGAGGGTGGGGTGGGAGAAGGAGAAGAGCCTCCTGCTGCTGCTGCGCCTGCTGCTAGTTCAGACTTCACTTGTGCTCCTGGTGCTGCTGCTGCTGCTGATGGTGCTGCTTCAGACTTCACTTGTGCTGCTGCACCTTTTACTGCTGCTGCTGCTGCTGGGGCCGTACTAGCTGCTGGTCCTGCAGCAGCAGCAGCAGCAGCAGAAGCAGAAGGCGGAGCGAGCGCACTCCACCCCACAACTTGAGATGTCTTTTTCGTATCTGTTTTATGTTGCTGCTGCAGTTTGAGTTGCTGCAGTTGCTGCTGCTGCTGCTGCAGCTGCTGCAGGAAAGGGTTATTAGCCCAAGAAGCAGCATAAGGGGTTTTTCTTAATTCCTGCATTACGTGCTGCAGCTGGCCATGTGTGCGCGAAGCATAAATTATTTTGTTAACAACAGGGACATGCTGCTGCTGCAGCAGCAGATGCTGCTGCTGCTGCTGCTGGTGTTGGTGCTGCTGGAGGTGTCTACGAGCAGCTATAGCTGCGGCAGTTTGATTGTTGTTTTTTCGCAGCAGGAGCTGCTGCTGCAGCAGCAGCTGCTGCTGCTGCTGGACTGCGAGAGCAGCAGAAAGCAAACAAAGGGTCTTGCCCGTCCCTGTGGGGCTTTCTAATAGTGCATGCTCTCCGTTTAAGCACGACTGCAGCACAACTTTGATAAGCTGTCTCTGTGAAGGATAAAGAGTGTAAGGAAAGCAGACATTAACGCCTAATATATTATCTTCTATCTTTATTTTGCTGCTGCTTTCATGTGAGGCTGTCCTTATACAAGGAGATGTTGACACACAGATAGGCGTTCTAGCACTGCATGCACGCCCTGCTGCTGCTCCTGCTGCTGCTGCTGCTGCAGAGGTAGCTGTAGGCGCCTGTGGGTGGTCTGAAGCTGCAGCAGCTGAAGAGACAGACGGGGGAGAAAAGCCGTTGGTATTAGAGTCGTTCCTGTTGCTGCTGCTGCTGCTGCTGTTGCTGCTGCTGCTGCTGCTGCTGGTCTGGCGACGGAGCGCAGCAGCAGCAGCAGCAGCCAGCGCCCCGGAATTCATCGATAATAAATTAGCTGCAGCAATTAACTCAAGAAGGCTAAGAAATATAATACAAAAAGAAGAGCTCCCAGGTGTGGGCGGCGCCTAAAATAAAACATGTAAAACAAAATTATATTAAACAATCTTGAGAAAAATAACAAAAAAAAGAATTTCATAAAGACGGATTGCAGACATAAACCCTAAACCCTAAACCCTAAACCCTAAACCCCCACCTCACCACCACTGGGCGCGAGGCTCAGCGGTTCTTTAACTGCGTAGAAGACGAAATAAAACAAAAAAAATAAAAATATAATTCTTTTTTATTATTATCAATAAAATAATATTCTAATTTTAAATGAATATTCAAACAAAACAACAAAAAATATCGACAACAACCTTCTCTATAGGGGGGCCCCCGGGGGCCCCGGGGGCCCCCCTATAGAAAAGCGCTTATAAAGGTAATGAAGAAAAAATGTAGAAAAAAGAATAAAATAAATAAAAATAAATATAATTAAATGTTTTTTATGTTTAATTTTTAAGAAGAATAAAATAGATAAAAGATAAATATAACTAAATATTTTTGTGTTTAAATTTAAAAAAAGAATAAAATATAAATATAATTGAATGTTATTTTAGTCTTTAAATTAAAAAAGAAATAAATTTGCCGTTTATACACAAAAAAAAATATTTATTTGTTTTTGTTTGATGTATTAATTTTGTGTTTTAATTACTCAATTTTTTTTTCTTTTTATTTATATTTTTATTGTTTTATTTAAATCGTATTTATGTTTATTTATTTTTTTGTTTTATTTATTTATTTTGTGTTTTTGTCTATTTATTTTCTTCTCTCTTTTTATTATATTTCATATTTCTTTCTCTAAACTTTGTTTTGTTTAACCTCCGCCTTCATATTTTTATTAATATTATTATTATTAATATCTTAATGCTACTATATACATTACTATTATTATAAAAAATATTTATTAATATTATTATATTAATTAATATTATTATATAAATTTATATTATTATATTATTTAATATTATTCTATTTACTAATATTATTATCTTATCGACATAAGCTTCTTTTTTCGGTTTTGTTTATTGTTAACAAACTTCGTTCTCCTTTTCTTGTTTTTGTTTGCAGACAGAAATAAATAAGAGGGTTTATCCCTTTGCTGTTTAATCCTATTTGTAATTCTGTCTTGTTTATATTTATATTTATATTCATAAACGTATTATTACTTAGGTTTTTGTTTGTGTTTGATTACATAAATAATAAATATAATGTAGCGCTGTGCGGTTTAGGGGCTCAGGGTTTAGGGTTTAGGGTTTAGGGTTTAGGGTTTAGGGTTTAGGGTTTAGAAGAAGGAAACTCCAGCCAAAAGAACTCGCAAACGCCCGTGACAGCTATTAAACAACACAAACACCGCCTGTAGCTAGCTCCCTAGCTAGCTGTGTAGCTAGCTGTCTCGAGGTGTAGCTAGCTAGCTGTGTAGCTAGCTAGCTGTGTAGCTAGCTAGCTGTGTAGCTAGCTAGCTGTGTAGCTAGCTGTCTTGAGGCGTAGCTAGCTGCTAACCCAATGGAGCCGCCAGTAGGTGGATGCAGCTAGCTGTGCAACTAGCTGCATCTCTGCAGCAGCTAGCTGCGTCAATTGATGCATCAGAGCAGAGGAATAAGAAATGTGTTTCTGTTG
>NW_013549366.1:0-7980 GCF_000499425.1 Eimeria acervulina | reverse complement strand
GCTTGGGGGCCTTCTTCTGAGGGTTTAGGGTTTGCTGGGTAGCTGAGGGTTTAGGGTTTGTTGGGGTAACTGAGGGTTTAGGGTTTGCTGGGGGTACCTGAGGTTTGTCTTTTTGTGCTGGTGTCTTTTAAGGGTTTAGGGTTTAGGGTTTTAGGGTTTAGGGTCCTATATATATTTTGCTGAGGGTTTAGGGTTTGCAGATAAGGGTTTTTTGCATGAGGGTTTAGTGTTTGTGGTGGCATAGGGTGTTTTTCCCCACGAGGGTTTAGGGTTTAGGGTTAGGGTTTTTTGTCCCCGAGGGTTTATTAGGGTTTAGGGTTTAGGGTGGTTTGCTTTGTGGTTTAGGGGGACAAGGAGAGTCGTGAGGGTATTCAAAAGATATTTAATTTGTTTGATGATGATAAGACAGGGTCTATTACATTAAAAAACCTCAAAAGAGTTGCTAGAGAGTTAGGCGAGAGTTTAAGTGAAGAAGAACTGAGAGAGATGCTTGAACGCGCTGACTCTAATGGCGATGGAGAGATATCTTTTGAGGATTTCTATGCAATCATGACAAAAAAAGCCTTCCCATGAACCCTAAAGACGCACCAAACGAGGGTTTAGGGTTTAGGGTTTACGCTCGGGGTGTTGCAGGTCAACGGTTTTAATATTATGGAAATTTGTACGCACAAAACGAGGGTTTTAGCTTCCGCATATTCGCTGTACAGCACCTAAACCCTAAACCCTAAACCATAAACCCTAAACCCTTATACGTCGGGGGTTTGGGCTGAGGGTTGCCTCCCCGCAAACCCTAGCGGGGGAGGTTTAGGGTCTAGGGTTTGAAGAATTAGGGTTTAGGCTTTAGTAGTACTTTTGTTGTCGTCGCGGGGAGAAGCAAGGGTTTAGGGTTTAGGGTTTAAATGAACGCCGCGAGGGATTTACACATTTTTTCAGCAACTAAGCGAAGGTTTGGGTTTTGGCTTCGTAGCTGCTGCTGCAGCAGCGGCGGCAGCAGCAGCAGCAGCAGCAGCAGCAATGAACTGCTTCAGCGAAATGCTTTTTCTTTGTTTTCCGCTAGCTAGCTAGTCAAAGGAATTAGCTTTTAGCTAGCTACCCACTTAGCTAGCTAGCTAGCCAACTAGCTAGCTATCTAGCCGTATAACTAGCTACGCACTCATCTAGCTAGCTACCTAGCTAACCAGCTTTCTAGCTAGCCAGCTAGCTAGCTAGCTAACTAGCTAACTCGCTATCTGCTTAAATGGAGTAATAAACCGTCTGCCGTATGCTCGGGGACAACCGAGCTGTAGCTAGCTAGCTCGCTGGTGGGGTGTCTGGCTAGCTAGCTAGGTGCCTTGCCAGCTAGCTAGCTAGCTAGCTAGCTAGCTTGCACAGCTAGCTGGCCCAGCGAGACCAGAGCTCAAATCGTAAACCCTAAACCCTAGGAAGAGACGCTGCAAAGCTGCAGAAATTTCAAAGTAAGCAGCGAAGAAAAACCCTAAACCCTAAAGCCCAACGAGCGAAAGAACCGCGGGGGTTTAGGGTTAGGCAGCAGGCTAGAAACTGCAAGCCTGCGAGGGTTTAGGGTTTAGGGTTTATCTTGGGGGCGCACAGCCGCCGACATTGGGGGGGGTGACGGTGAAGGCTGCAGAGCGCACAAAGAGCAGGGTTAGGGTTTAGGGTTTTCTAGGGTTTAGGGTTTTGGCTTGCAGACAAGCAAGGTGCGTGTCGCTATGAGTAGAAGCATTCAGCCTAGGGTTTAGGGCTTCGTCTCGCGTTCATAGTATATATTAGGGTTTAGGGTTTAGGGTTTAGGTGTACGTACACTCCAAACCCTCGCTGCACTGCACATGCAGACAACGGCCATCAGGCAAAGCCGCAAACCCTCGGCCTCCAATTCTTCGAGCACATTGAGGACAGGCTCTACAACACAACACAAACCCTAAACCCTAAACCCTAGCTCTAGAACAACGCAAGCCCTAAACCCTTTCTCGTGAAAACAACTAGAACAACGCAAGCCCTAAACCCTTTCTCGTGAAAACAACGCAAACCCTACACCCTAAACCCTTGCTCTAGAACACGAAGCAAACCCTAAACCCTAAACCCTTGCTCTAGAACACAGAGCAAACCCTAAACCCTAGCACTAGGAAACAACGCAAACCCTAAACCCTAGCTATCGTAGGAGGAAGCTAAGAGCTCCATGACCGGGGCAGGGGGAGGGGAGCTAAGGGGGTTAGGAAGGCTGCCGATTAGGGCTTAGGGTTTAGGGTTTACGTTTCCTGGTTGATTTCAATCCATTTGCTTTTCTCTTCTGCTGCTTGGGTATATACATTGAGGTAGTCGGCGCTGCAGAGCTTCTCCTGCACAGCAGCAGCAGCAGCAGCATTTTGCTGCTGCTGTATAGACACCCGAATAAAAGGAGACAGCTGCTGCAGCAGCAAATCCCCTGGCAGCAAATTAAAAACAGAGCGAAGCGGAAGAGAAGGAGACCCTGCATGCCGCTGCAGCAGCAGCAAGGCATTCTGTAAATAAAAATCTGCTGCTGCAGTTGCTGCTGCAGGTGCTGCTGCTGCTGCTGCTGCTCCGGTTGTTCCCGCTGCTGCAGCTGCTGCATGCGAAGTCGCTGATGCTGCTGTGTCATCTGCTGCAGCATCGTTTGCTGCTGCTGCTGCTGTTGTTGTTGCTGCTGCTGCTTCAGCCGAGGCTTCGCGCCAGCATTGGAGCAGGACCTGCACAGACCACGGACAAAAAGTAAACCCTAAACCCTAAACCCTAAACCCTAACTAGAGGCTAATGAGTTGTGGGCAGAGGGTGAGGGGGTCGGTACCTTTAGCAGCAGCAACAGCAATCCACATGTACGCTTATTCGCTGTAGACGCAACAAACAAACCCCAAACCCTAAACCCTAAACCCTAGTCCTTTGTACACAGCGTTGCCTAGAAATTAGGGTTTAAGCCGTATATGTAAAGATTCGGGTGTCTTTGCATCTCCCTGCATACCTCCTTGCTGCTGCTGTTGCTGCTGCTGCTGTTGCTGCTGCTGCTGTTGCTGCTGCTGCTGTTGCTGCGCCTTTGCAATGGGGATACACCACAGTTTTTCGTTTTTCTTCATATCTTCGTACTCTGTTTGCTGCAGCTGCAGCAGCAGCGGCTGCAGCTGCTGCTCTGCTGCAGCACAGTAGCGCTCTGCTGCTAACACATCTTTCCTGTCCTTTACAAAGCAAAGAAGAGCAGCCCTGAACGCATGCATATATCTACTTAAATATAAAGATACATATATATGTATATTTATTTATTTATAACATATATATATATCTTTATTTATATTATATATATTTATAAAAGGCAAGCATAAACATGTATGCATATATATTTATATGTAGATGTATTTCTATATATAATCTTTCCTCATACAAAAAAAGCTAGGGTTTAGGGTTTAGGGTTTTGCGGCCCACTCGTGCTCCCCTGCCTTGCCGTAGAGTATTGCTTTCTCTTCAATCAACTCAGACCCTGCCACCTGCAGCAGCAGCAGCAGCAACAGCAAAAGCAGCAGCAGCAACGGAGGACGCAGGTGCAGCGGTCCGATGTCCCCTGTCAACACGTGCTGGTTTAGGGTTTAGGGTTTAGGGTTTACCTTCTTCAGTAGGCTCTGGACATCGTAGCTGCTCTGCTGCTGCAGGAAACAGCGAAGCCGCTCTCTTTGTTCATCTGCTGCAGCAGCAGGTGCTGCTGCTGCTGCGCCTGGCGCCCCTGCTGCTTCTCCTGCTGTTGCTGCTGTCCCTTCTGCTGCTGCTGCTCCCTTTGCTGCTGTTGCTCGTTCTGCTGCTGCTGCTAAAGCTGTAAACAAAGCAAACACGAGGGTTTAGGCTTTAGCGTCTAGGGTTTCTACTGGCTACAAGCCGTAAACCCTAAACCCTAAACCCTAACCCTAGTGTGTTACCTCGGTCAATGTAGATTGAAGCGAGCTCTGTCTCTATTTGCGGGTCCCGCAGCAAACCCTGCAGCAGCAGCAGCACCTCCGCAGCAGGCAGGGGGCAATATCCCTTTTGCATGAATAGATCGAGTGCTGCAGACAACACATAGTCCAAACCCTAAACCCTAAACCCCAAACCCTAAACCCTGAAGTGCAGAGGCTAGCCAGCCAGAGACAGCGCTTATCAACTGCATCGGTCAAGGGTTTAGGGTTTAGGGTTTCAAGGGCTGACTCTTCCTAGGGTTTGCTGGCAGAACGAGAGGGGCAAACCGCCGAAGCAGTGCTGCCGCTTGCTCCTGCTGCTGCTGCTGTTGCTGCTGCTGCTCGGGTTGCTGCAGTTGCTGCTGCAGCTGCTGCTGCTGCTGCTGTTGCTGCACCACCTGCTGGAGCAACAGCAGCATCTGGTCAGAGGGAGAGATTGCTGTTTCCGTTTTGTAAGGAGACGCATTTGAGTCTGTTCTGTAATGTACGTACACCTCAAACCCTAAACCCTAAACCCTAAACCCTAATTTGAATTCAAATGCTTTGAGCAGCAGTGTGCATGCACGGGAGCCAACTGCAAATAAAACAGAAAAAGGGTGTAGGTGTGGAGCTGCCTATACACCCCTAGAGAGAACACAGCTAAATTAATAAAGAGACAGAGACAGAGAGACAGACAAACAGAGACACAGACAGACAGATGGACAGAGAGAGAGAGACAGAAAGTAAAGACAAAGAAAGAGCCAGAGAGAGACAGAGACAAAGGGGCGTAGATACAACAAGGAGACAGAAAAAGAGAGACAGAGACAGACAGAGACACAGTCAGACAGATAGACAGACAGACAGAGAGACAGAGACAGATAGACAGAAAGACAGAGAGAGACATAGAGAGACAGACAGAGAGAGGCATAGAGAGACAGAGAGACATAGACAACAAGGAAATAAAAAAGGAGACAACCAGAGATAGAGAGACAGAAAATTAATTAGATGAAGACAGATAAAAAACAAAACAAACAGCAAAGGTGGTAAAAGAGACAGAGACAGAGAGACAGAGACAGAGAGACAGAGAGACAGAGACAGAGAGACAGAGACAGAGAGACAGAGACAGAGAGAAAGAGAGAGAAACAGACACAGAGACAGAGAGACAGAGAGACAGAGAGACAGATACAGCTTGTCTTCTACCTTTCTGCTGCTGCACCAGCAGCTCCATCGCCTCCTCAGTTCGCCTCCTCAGTTCGCCCCGAGTGCTGCAGATACACCGCAAAAAGAATTAAAGAAAAAAGGTTTTGCAGAGGGTACGCTGCCTTTAGGGTTTAGGGTTTAGGGTTTAGGGTTTGGGGGTAAGGCTGCTGGGTACCTGCAGCAAAGCAGCAAGAGCATCCGTGCGGTGTATGGAGAGCAGAAACAAACGGCAGTCTTCTACGCTGCATGTACACCCCAAATATTGCTGCTTCTGCTGCTGCTGTTGATGCTGCTGCTTCTCTTGCTGCAGCAGCAACGAGCCCGGCGGCGGAAGCAGCAGCTGCTGCCACCGAATGTCGTCTGCTTCCACCTGCAGCACAGAGATAATCCAAACCCTAAACCCTAAACCCTAAACCCTAGCCAAATTTGATTTAGTCTCCGTACAACGTCGAGGGCAAGAGTTAGGGTTTAGGGTTTAGGGCTTACAAGCAGCTTAACGAGGATGGTGTCGATGGCCTGCAGCAGCAGCAGCTGCTTTTGCCGGGCTTCAGTTGCTCCAGCAGCAGCAGCAGCAGCAGCAGCAGAGCAGGCGCTGTTGCTGCTGCTGCTGATGCTGAACCTGCAAAATCCGTTGTAGTCGCAGCGCAGGAGCTGCCGCTGCTTCAAAAGGAAAGAACAGAGAGCGCCGTTCGCCATCTGCACGTACACCCCAAACCCTAAACCCTAAACCCTAAACCCTAAACCCTAAACCCTAAAGCTTACACCCTGCACAGCCGTTGGACACCTGGAATTGCAAATTGCTGCCTGCAAGTAGGGAGGTTGGTAAAGCAATCCTAGGGTTTAGTGTTTAGCTAGGGTTTAGGGTTTAGCTAGGCTTCAGGGTTTAGCTAGGGTTTAGGGTTTAGGGTTGGGGGTGTACCTCCACAAGGACTTGCTGCTTCGCTTTTAGCTGCCCCTCCGTTTCTGTAGGTTTTCTCTCCCTGGTTGTAATATCTCTGACTGAACGCAAACCCTAAACCCTAAGCCCTAAGCCCTACACGCTGAGTCCGGTCCCCGGAACCCTAGCACTGAATAAACCCTAGTGTCGTTGGACCCTGAACCCCAAACCCCAACCCCTAAACCCTAAACCCTAAACCCTAAACCCTAAACCCTACCGAAGTCTGGGAGCTCTTTGGGGGGTGGTATTAATGAAGGGGGATTATGCTGAAGCAAATTTTCAGTCTCCTTCAGCAAAGGCATCTCCAGCCACGAAGGCCACATCCGACGCCAGAAAGCTGCGCCAACAAACCCTAAACCCTAAACCCTAAACCCTGAACCCCAAAGCCATACGGAAGCGTGTTGAGGATGTTGTACAGCAGGGCATTCGCAGCGAGAATGCCCTACCATCTCAGAAATGAGGGCTTCCCAGGGTTTAGGCGTAGGGTTTAGGGTTTAGGCCTTGGGTTTAGGGGGTTGAGGGAGGGTCTAGGGTTTAGGGTTTAGGGTTTACCCAGCAGATGCCCCAAATCGAGAGGCGCGTGACAGAAGTGTTTAAATGCCGCTGCAAAATTCAAAGAAGAAAAACGGCTCCAACCCGCCAGCAAGTGGAACTGACCCAGAGCCTCCCCCTGAACACAAACCCTAAACCCTAAACCCTAAACCCTAAACCCTAAACCCTAAACCCTAAACCCTGAAAGGCCGTTAACCCTTAAGTGTGAAAGTCCCAGAACAGTAAACCCTAAACCCTAAACCCTCAAGAACCCTAAACCTTCAGCTTGGTGCTTGATGTAGGGAGGAACCGCCAGGGGAAGAGCAGGCGAATAATAAACCCTAAACCCTAAACCCTAAACCATAACCCTTTAATTCCTACTCGATGAAGAACCACACCCTTAACAGAAACAGTTCACCCGTCTCTCTACCGGAGTTAGGGTTTAGGGTTTAGGGTTTAGGGTTTACACGTCTGGGGTCCTTTGAAGAGAAGTTGGCATTGAGCTGATCCAAGGCATCGGCAACACGCCCCGCAAGCAGCAGTTTCCGTAGCTGCACGCCCCCCACAAACCCTAAACCCTAAACCCTAAACCCTAAACCCTAAACCCCAAACCCTAAACACTAAACCCTAAACCCTGGTGGTTTGCGTGTTTCACCTGGTGTTTGAAGGGGACTGGGAGCAGGATTTGCAGTTTATTTGCAGCAGCAACGAAGATGGGGTTGCTGCTTGTTGGTTCTTGATTACTACTAGAGGTAGCAGCAGCAGCAGCAGCAGCAGCAGCGACAGGAGAAGAAAGAGAGACAGAAGCAAAGAGAGACAGAGACGCTGACTGCCAGTTGCTGCCCCAAACCCTCCCTCCCGATTCAATAGCCAGCAAATAACGACCGCTAGCCGCTGCACACACACACACACACACACACCCAAGGGTTTAGGGTTTAGGGTTTAGGGTTTACGAAGCAAGCAAAGCAACAAACTGACGCCCAACAAGACAAAAGGTTTATATTTCCTACCAATTAAAATAATTAATTTATTTATTTCTCTATCTGTGTATACACCCCAAAATAATGCAAACTGCAGAAATACACCTCTTATTAATATGTTTATTATTATTTATACGGTTATTATATATCTGTTTATTATATATACGCCTTTAATAATAAACATTCTTACGATAAACATATTGTCCAAACGATATATATATAAATATATATATAAATATATATATATATTTTTAATTAATATAGATACCGTATGGATGTAAATATAAACACATATATCATGTATAGGATAAATATAATAATATACATTCATACGCATCTCTCTCTGTCTCTCTCTCTCTCTCTCTCTCTCTCTATATATATATATATATATATATACATATATATATATATGTATATATATGTA
>NW_013549367.1:0-9681 GCF_000499425.1 Eimeria acervulina | reverse complement strand
TTTCTGGGTGTGATGCTGCAGGAAGACCCCTCGTGGAGTATCCCAGTGTTTACTGGGGGGCCCCTCATCCAACTTCGCCGATGTCAAATGGCTACGAGCGGCTCTGAAGGGTTTATGCCTTTTTCTTTCAGACTTCTACACAGACAAGTGACGCATTAAACCCTAAACCCTAAACCCTAAACCCTAATTGTTTCCCCCGTTGACGTAGTTCTCAACCGCAGTGCTCCATTTCAACCCCTGGCCTCAGCCCTTCATTGCAAAGAGCTTATATAAAAGGGAACTCAGGCACGGGATGCTGTAAACCCTAATCCCTAAACCCTAAACCCTAAACCCTTTGGAAAGGGCAAACTCTGCTTGCTGTTGCGCCTGCTGCTTCACTGGTTTGCAGTCTGCCGTGATATCCGGTAAGCGCCACATGCTGTTTTCTTCGACAAGTCTTTCAGCACAGACCTAAACCCTAAACCCTAAACCCTAAGCGCTAAACCCTATCCCCGATCCCTTATATTGGGCTTTTCGGATGCGTCTGCTGCTGACTGAATCAGGACACAACGGCTGCGGGAAGTCAAGTAAGACAGACACTGCAGCATGCATCAGCAGCAGCCGCACCTGCTGTTGCTGCTGCTGCTGCTGCTGCTGACTTGCTGTTCCTAATCGGAAGATGCGGCCGGTGTCCGTCCAGCCGCTGCTGCTGCTTCATGGGGTCCATTCCGAGCTGCTGCTGCTGTTGCTGCTGCTGTTGCTGCTCCTGCAGCCTTGCTGCGCGTCATCGGAGTGGCTGTACACCTGGCGCACATCGGGTCGAGGGTTCCGGCAGCCTTCGCTGCCTTTGGGCAGATCCGCAAGATATGCTGGACCTCCTCCTGTACAAACCCTAAACCCTAAACCCTAAACCCTAAAACCTATAGCTTAGCCCTAAACCCTCATCCTGCAACCTCTGTATGCTAGAACTCAGACTCGTACCCTAGCCAGGCTCTTGAAGAGTGTGGCGGGGAGCAGCCGCACATCTCGACAACATTGGGGGCTTAGGGTTTAGGGTTTAGGGTTTATGGTTTAGGGTTTGTGTGCAGCTTGCGAAGGAGCAGTGCCAACCCTCTCAAGTTTCCACTGCGAACTCTTCCGCCTCAACCAAATCCTCAAGTGACGCCGCAGTGCTGTTGCTGCTGCTGCTGCTGCTGCTGCTGCTGGTGCTACTGCTGCCGCCGGTGCTGCTGCTGCTATTGGTGCTATTGCTGCTACTGCTTCCACTGCTGCTGTTACATTTTCTGCTATTGCGGCTGATGCTGGTGAGAGTGGTGATGGCGGTGCTGGTGCTGCTTCTACAGTAGCAGCAGCACCAGCTGCTGCTGCTGCTGTCATATCGAGCGTTGTGGCTTCGCGGTGGATGTCAGCTACCTTGACTTGCAGCACCTTTAAGCAGCCGTAGACCCTAAACCCTAAACCCTAAACAGGCACGGCTGTGGGTACTTGCAGAGACGGCTCTGAAAACACCTTGCTACTTCTGGATGATTTTGTGAGTCTGTTTGTATGGCCCCCGACCCAGATTCAATAGCTAAAGCTTCGGGTTTAGGGTTTAGGGTTTAGGGTTTAGGGTTTAGAGTTTGCTGTGTGGGGTGATTACTTCAGGGGGCCGGCACAAGACATCGTAAGAAAGCACTTAGCAGAGCACAAACCCTAAACCCTTGTTTCCCTGCTGCCACTGCGTAGACATCGAGAGCTACCGTCTAGGGTTTAGGGTTTAGGGTTTAGGGTTTGGGATATAGGGTTTACGGTTTTGGCTCCGCAGCGGATGGGCAGGCGCTATTGTACGGGGCGCTGAAAATGTGTGTCCTTCATTCAAAATGTCTACAGGTAAACCCTAAACCCTAAACCCTAAACCCTCAACCCTAAGGCCTCAACCATAAACCATAAACCATAAACCCTCAACCATAAACCATAAGCCTTAATCGCCCAACCATAAACCCTAAACCCTAATAGCGAAACCCTAGCTCTGCTGGGCTGGTCCTGTTTCACAAGCAAACAAGCCGAAACCGCGTAGCCCACTCACGAGCGTAAACCCTACACCCCAAACCCTAAACCCTAAACATCAAACTCCAAATCCTAAACCATAAACCCTAAACCCTAAATTGTGCGTCCTTAGGGCATCTGGACAGTGAGCTCCGCACACCCTGTGCTGGTACACCGACTGGAGGCTCTGAACTGCCAGACAGGTTTGGTGCTGCTGCAGCACCTTGCTGCTGCAAGGCAGCAGCAGCAAACTGCTGCTTCTGCTGCAGCAGGGGCCCCTCGAGGGAGTCTCTGCCGGCTTGTGCCCCTTTTCACACTCAGACCAGGTGAGGTAGGGGTATCAGTTCCCTCTATGGTTTAGGGTATAGGGTGCAGGGTTTAGGGTTTTGGGTTTAGGGTTTAGGGTTTAGGGTTTGGTGCCTTGGGCGCTGCTGCAGGGTTACAAGGAGACCCTCCCAGCCTCAGCGTTGTGCATGCAGACCTTCTGCCTCAGAGTGAGTCTTGTTACCCGGGAGGTAAAGCACTTTGCCGTAGACACCAAACCCTAAACCCTAAACCCTAAACCCTAAACCGTGAATGCGGAGATGCTGGATTTGCAGGGGTTATTGCAAGGGCTTCGGCGGCTTTTTGCAGTATTTCCATGCAGCGCCCAATTGACGAAGAAGACGATGAGGTAAGGCTTGCATCTAGGGTTTAGGGTTTAGGGTTTAGGGGTTTGAGTTTGCAGCTCAAGGGGGGCATAGGAGCTTTGTTGTCTGTACTCAACTTGCTGCCGCAACAGCACTGTAGAGAGAAAGGAATCAGTGCTCGGGTCATTTCCAATTGCCCAGCTCATTGTCTTTGCTGCCTTTGCTGCTGCTGCTGCTGCTGCTGTTGCCTTTGCTCCTGCTGCTGCCGTTATCTTTGCTGCCGCTGCTGCCTTTGCTGCTGCTTTTGCAGGGGTGCGTGTGGATAAGAGATGCCGCAGCTGCTAATGAGCTGCAGGAGAGGCTTTTCTTTGATTTGCTGCAGTTAGCAGCAGCAGCAGATGCTGCTGTTGCACAGCCAGCAGCAGATATTTCTTACACTGTGGGGCGGCTTTCGGAGGCCCTGAGGCGCCTACGGGGCCTTGGCAGGCTGAGCATAAGGCCCCCTGGTTGCCTGGAAGAGGACTGCGAAACCACCGAAACCCTAAACCCTAGCCTGCAGCCATAAGTTGCAGCTAGCTCAGCCTAGCCATGCTTAGCTGTGAGGAGCACTGGCTACCTGCAACCACCGGTAGCTGGGCTAGCTAGCTCAGCAGCTAGACAGCTAGCTAGCTGGATAGATGCCACTAGCTGGCCTGCTGTCTCTGGCTAGCTAGCTAGCTGTCACTGGCTGACTAGCTGTCTCTAGCTAGCTAGCTGTCACTGGTTGGCTACTGTCTGTCTCTTGAGCTGCCACTGGCTGGCTACTAGCTGTAGCTAGCTGGCTATCCCTCGCTAGCTGGCTAGCTGCCGCTCGCTAGCCGGTGTCAGTGGCTGCGCAAGTGGTTGAGTGTATAGTTTCTTGCGTCCCCATACTTGTGGGCCTTTCTAAGCCTCCAAGAGACAGTCTAGAGACGGAGACAGTCCCTCCAGAGGCAACCTATGCTGGCATATGTTATTCTTTGAACATTTTCCATTTGAAAAAGAGAGAGCCTCCAGGAGGCAGCCTCTAGGAGACTGTCTCCTCAGTACACAGAGGCAGAGAGCCACCAACCACTAGGGGACTACAGCATCTAGGAGACAACTAATTAAAAGGAGACAGATCCCAGGATATACTCCTGAATAGACAAACAGGGAGGAACACCTTGTAGGAAGCTAGAAGATGTCCCCTAGGAAACATTAACAACGAGAGTGGACAGGGGAGACGCTCCCTAGGAGACAATTTGTAAGAGACAGTCCCTGTGCATACACTGCAGCCAACAGGTGTCCAGGGCACAGTCTCCAAGAGAGTTTCCAGGAGACATACTCCAGGAGGCAGAATCCAGCTGACACTTTCTAGGATACAGTATGCAGGAGACCGTCTCTAGGAGACAGTCTCCAGGAGACAGTATCTAGGAGAGAGTCGCCAGTTGATAGTTCCTGAAGGCCAGTCTCCACGAGAGAGTTTCTAGGACGCAATCTCCAGCAGACATGTCCAGGGGACAGTTTCTAGGAGATAGTTTCCTAAGGAGACAGTCTCCCGGGGACAGTTGCTAGGAGACGCTCTCCAGGAGTCAGTTTCTAGGAGACGGTTTCCAGGAGACACTCACCACTAGACAGTTTCTAGGAGACAGTCCCCGGGAGACAGCTACTAGGCTACAATCTCCAGGAGACAGTTTCTACGAAATAGTGCTGGGAGAGTTTCGGCAGTTGACAGTTACCTAGGAGACACAGTCTCTTGGAGGCACTTCCTAGGAGAGAGTCCCTAAGAGAGTTTCCCGGACATACTCTAGGACACAGTCGCCAGTTGACACTTTGTAGCAGAAAGCCTGTTGAGGAGACAGTTATGGGGAGACAGTCTCCAGGAGACAGTTCCTGGGAAATAGTCTGCAGGAGACAGTATCCGAGACACAGTCTCCAGGAGACAGTATCCAGGAGGCATACTGCAGGAGACAGCCTCCGAAAGAGAGTCTCCTCAGGAGACAGTTTCTAGAAGACAGTTACTAAAACACAGCCTGCAGGAGACGGTCTCTAGGGGACAGCTTCTAGGAGACAGTTTCCAGGAGACAGTTTCCACGAGGCGGTCCCCGGGACAGATTGACTAGGAGACAGTCTCCAGGGGACAGCTTTTGGGAGACAGTCTGCGGGAGACAGTTCCTAGGAGGCAGTTTCGACGAGACAGTTTCCAGGGGACAGTCTCCAGGATACTGCCTCGTGGAGATTGTCTCCTACTGTCTCCTAGGGAGGCAGATTCTACTATACAGTTGCTGGGAGAAAGTGTGCAGGAGAGCCTCCAGCAGACAGTTCCGAGGACTGACTCGCCAGGGGACAGTTTCTAGGAGACAATCCCCAGGAGACAGTCTCCGGGAGACAATCTTCAGGAGGCAGTTACTAGGAGGCAATCTCCGAAAAACACTCACCAGGAGACAGTCTCCACGACAGAGTTCCTGGGAAACAGTGCCCGGGGCACACTTCCTAGGAGACAGTCTCCAGGAGACAGCTTGTGGGAGACAGTCTCCAGGAGATAGTTTCTAGGAGATATTCACCGGGAGACAGTCTCCAGAACACAGTCTACTGAGGAGACAGTTTCTTGGCGAGAATCGCCAGGAGAGAGTTTCTAACAGACAGTCTCCAGGAAACAGCTACTAGGAGACAGTCTGCAGGTGACAGTTTCCAGGAGACGGTCTTCAGGAGGCACCTTCCAAGACCGTCTCACCAGGAGCCAGTTTCCAGGAGACAGTCACTGGGAGACAGTCTCCGGGGGACAGTTGCTAGGAGACAGTCTGCAGGCGACAGTTTGTGGGGGACAGTTTGTGGGAGACAGTGTCTAGGAGACAGTTTGTGGGGGGCAGTTTCTAGGCGGCATTCACCAAGAGACAGTTTCCAGGGCGCGGGCTCTTGTGGAGACAGTTTCGCGAAGACATTCTCAAGGAAACAGTTTCCAAGAGCTCCCAAGAGAGATTTTCTACCAGATATTCTCCAGGAGACAGTTACTAGGAGACAGCCTCCTGAGGAGACAGTGTAAGGGAGAGACTCGCAAGGAGACAGTTGCTAGGGGACAGTCTCCAGGGGACAGTTTCTGGGAGACATTCTAAGGAGACCACCTCCATCACACAGCCTCCAGGAGACAGTCTCCACGAGATAGTTTGTAGGAGACACTTTTTAGGAGACAGTCTGCAGGAGACAATTTCTAGGAGACAGTTTCCTGGAGACAGTCTCCAGGAAACAGTTTGCTGAGGGGACCGTTTCTTAGAGAGAGTCGCCACGAGACAGTTTCTAGCTGCCAGTGCTTTAGAGGCAGTTACTAGGGGACAGTCCTCAGGAGGCAGCTTCTAGGAGACAGCTCTTAGGAGACAGTCTCCAAGAGACAGTTTTTGGGCGACAGCTACTCTGAGACAGTCCCCAGGAGACAGTTTCTATGAAACAATCCCTAGGAAACATTTTCCAGGAGACAGTCTCCAAGAGACCGTTTCCAGGGAACAGCTCCGAGAAGACAGCCTCCTGAGGAGACAGTGTAAGGGAGAGACTCGCAAGGAGACAGTTACTAGGAGACAGTCTCCAGGGGACAGTTTCTGGGAGGCATTCTAAGGAGACCACCTCGAGCACACAGCTTCCCGGAGGCAGTCTCCACGAGACAGTCCGCGGGAGACAGTTTGTAAAAGACACTATCTAGGAGACAGTTTGCAGGAGACAATTTCTAGGAGACAATAAAGCTGCCAAGCTGTCACGTGCTCGTTGTGTTTTCTGCTTCTTTCATAGCCCCGTGCACTGAAAACGTCGCAGGCCTGCGCAGGCCTGTGTTATTTCTTTCTCCCTCTTTGGGGTATTTTGGGGTGTGCTGTCACCCGGAGGCCCAGCAACAGAATTGCTGCTATTATAGTTTACGATACACTTACATTAAGCGTCTCGGCTTAGGTTCCTCGCAGCCATTTGGCTTGTACGTTAGGCAGTCTCCTTCGGGAGTAGTTTCTCACGATTTCCGAAGGAGACAAGGGAAAGAGAGGAGATTAAGGGAAAAGGAGACAGAGGAGACAGAGAGAATGAGGATAAGAGATAGAAGAGGCAGAAGGAGGATGCACGGGGGACGGAGGAGGCGGAGGGGACGGAGGAGACAGTCCCCAACATGAGGAGCTGAGTAATTTGTGGCTGCTGCAATATTTGTTGGAGCGTAGCTGTCTCCATATGCTTGCTCTTTTTTCTATCAATTGCTAATAGAAGTGCTAATAGCTCTGCCTGCTACCCCGCAGAAGAGTACGCACGGTGTGGGGCCATCGGGCCGACAGCAGCAGCAGCGGCAATAGCGGGAGCGGGAGCGGGAGCGACCAGAACTAGTGGCAGCACGAGCGGTGGCTGCCGCAGCAGAAAAAATAAAGGAAGTTGTTACATTACACTCTTGTGTCTAAAACCCGTTGTTTTGCTGCTGTATTTGGTGCTGCTGCTGCTGTTGCAGGTGCTGCCTCCTCGCGCCTATCCACTCGCTGATGCGCTCCGTCCTGGGGCCCCCCCTAACAGAAGGAGGCCCCTGTATCTGCCTTCGTCGTCTCTCTATCATTATATTTCTTTGCAGTAGCGGAGACAGATAACAAAAGGAGGTCTTTATTGTTTTCTGATTATTGCTGCAGCACCTTCTTGCGCAGCAGCAGCAGAACACGGCAGCAGTTGCTGCCGCGACAGGGAGACAGACCCCTGCTGTCCCCATTTTTATCATAATACCCCTCCACCTGTCTCCTTCTTCACTCCATGGGGCCTCTTTTCTTTGTCGGAGGAATAAATGAGGCAGCAGAAGCCAGACAGGAGGGAGCTGCAGCAGTTGCAGCTGCAACAACAGCAGCAGCTGCAACAACAGCAGCAGCTGCAGGCGCAGGAGAAGGAGCAGCAGGATCGGAAGTTGGAGCGTTGGTGGCGCATGCATTTGAAGGGAAACGTGTAGGGCATGCACCCCTTCGGTCTTCTTCTAGTAAGTTTGTTTGGGTTTCTACTGTTGCTGCTGCTCTGGCGCTGCTGCTGCTGGTTCTTCGTTGCTCGCGTTTTATAAGCTCATCAAAACAAGGCCTACAAAGAAGAGTTCTTGCTGAGGCACCAGACCCTTACAATGGTGCATGCGGAGGAGCAGGAGATTCTTCATACGGAGACCAAGAAGGAGGTGATGGGTATGATGGCCAGGGGTGGGATGAAGGGGCGGCTCCTTCTGGAGCAAGTGGCTCTGCTGAACAGGCTGCAGGAGGTAGTAGTTATGGCCATCGTCATCGAGGCAGACATTCGCGAGGCCATCGAGGACATCAGGGCTATCAGGGGCCATCATATGGGCGCCGTGGGGGGTCTCGCGTTAGTCGTTTGGGCGCTGCTCGCCATCGTGCGGCGCTGCGCATGGACGACAGAAGTATCCCTGTGCCGCCTGATCTAATGTTTTTAGTGAGGGAGACAGCACAGTCAGCAGGGGCTACTGCAAGAATGCTAGGTTGTCCGTGGGGACCTCGTCTACTTCTGGATGTAGGGCTTTTTCTTGGGATGGAGCTGGCAGCTGTTGGAAGCATTTCCAAGGGCTTCGAACGCCATTGGGCCTCGGGGTGGCTTCAAACCTTCAGTCAGATAGTCGGACAATCTATAGACATGCCGCAACTTGCTGTCACGAGTCCCAGAGACCACCAAGCGATACAGCAAATGTGCAATCTCTTAGGGCGTGCCTCTCAATTCCCCAGACCACCCCGTCTACCTGCTCAGTGTAGGTATGCATTGGTAGACGCTATGTTTAGTGCTTCTACGCTATCCGTTGGCTGCGTGCAAAATATATTGAAAAATATAGAAGGGCATGGGATGATGTTGAAGATGCAACAGCGTGCGCAATCAGCAGCAGAAGCAACAGCAGCAGCAGCAGCAGCAGCCGCAGCAGCAGCAGAAGCCATGGGCGAGTCTGTCACTGAAGAGATCATGGACGTATTCGCGGCAGCAGCAGCAGCAGCAGCGGCGGCGGCGGAAAGAATAAAGGACCTCGAGGAGGCCCTGGGGCGGGACTTTGGAGCTCTCGAGCAGATTATTGTCAAACGGAAGAAGCAGATGCTTGGGCATTCCTATGACATGCAGTGGCTCCTCTCGGTCGAGAAACAGGTGGCCCCAGGGCTGCTGTTTACCAATAAAGAATCAGTGAAGTTAGACGGTCCCCTGTCCACACCCACTTCAACTGTACGCAAGGAGCTGCAGGCGATTGCTTCGGACTACATGGGTCATCCGGAAGGCATGTATACCGAGGGTGACCCCTCAGAAGGGGGATTTGATACCGCACAAATTGATTCCGATTCCGATCCCGATCCCGATGCCGCAACACCAACACGTGTGGGGCCCGACACTTCGTCCTCAAAAGGCCACGTACAAATACCCACGCAGCAACAGACGTCCCAAGACGATGAGGCAGCCTCCACCGCTCCTGAAGGGGCACAAGATACGAGCTCAGGTCCACAGGAGACAGATGCTCAGGACCCCGACTATTCAGAAGAGATTGGGGACTTGCAGCCGCAGCAGCAGGACGACGTAAATGATCCGGTGGATCCGTTGCAGTTGCAGCTGAATGACTTGCAGGGGCAGATGGATGCTTTCCTGCAGCAGATAGAGGATCTGCAGGGGCAGGCGTGGCCCTTGCAGCAGCAGGCAGGGGAATGGCTACTTCAGATGCAGCAAGCGCAGTCTCAGGAGGATATGGAGGATTTTCTCCAGAGGGCGCTGGACTTGCAAGCGCAAGTTGGGCCCATGCTGCAGACGATGGGACACTACCTGGGTACGACGGTTCTCCTGGGGCAGCAGATAGACGAGTTGATGCAAGCAACGGGGCCCCAGCCACAACAGGCGGTGTCCGTGCAGCAGCCGATGGGGTCCGCGGAGGAGCAGGAAGGGCCATTGCAGCAGCAGATGGGGCCCCAGCAGGAGCAGGAAGGGCCCTCGCAACAGCAGATGGGGCCCCTGCAGCGCCCGGCCGGGCCGTGGGAGCAGCCTATGGGGCCCCAGCAGCATCCGGCAGGGCCATTTGCGCAGGGTATGGGGC
>NW_013549368.1:0-7500 GCF_000499425.1 Eimeria acervulina | reverse complement strand
GTTGCTGCTGTTCCTTCGGTTGCTGCGGTTGTTGCTGTTGCTGCTGCGGTTGTTGGTGCTGCTGCTGGTGCTGCTGCAGTCAGTCTCTGCTGCGGGAGAGCAAAGCAGCTGAGAGTACTCAGTATGCTGCTGCTGCTGAGTCCACCCCGCCTTGAAAAGCTGCGGTGGTAGAAGATAGTCTGACGGGGCACCTCAACCTCACTGCGCCGCTGCTGCTGCTGCTGCTGCTGTTGCTGCTGCTGCTGCTTTCGATGGTAGTGAAGAGGAGGAGGGGCTTTGATGCGGAGGCGTCGCTGCAGCTTTGCTGCTGCCCGCCGCTGAGCAGCCCTGCAGCGGCTCTTGTCTCTTTTGCTGCAGCACATCTCCAGTGTAGGACTCCAACAATTGCTGCTGCTAATCTGCTCCTTTTGCTGCTGCTGCTGCTGCTGTTGCTGTTGCTGCTGTTGTTGTTCCTGCTGCTGGTCGTGCTGGAGCGGCTGCTGCAAGTTCTTGTCCTGTTGCCGTTGCTCGTGTTGCTGCTGCGGCTGCTGATCTCTGCTCAGCAGCTGCTTCGGCTGCTGCTGCTGCTGCTGCTGCTGCTTCTCTTGCTGCTGCTGCTTCTCTTGCTGCTGCTGCTGTTGCTGCTGCTGCTGCATGCGCTGCAGCAGCATGCGTTGTTTGGCTTCTTCAAGTGCTCGATGCTCCCTGCTGAGGGCCTCAATAACTCCGTTTGTTAGGGGCCTCCCGCAGAGCTGCACATACACCTGACGTGCTGTCCCCCTTTCAGCTGCCCTCTCCTGCATGCAGTTGCTGCTACTGCAGTTGCTACTGCTGCAGTTGCTGCTGCAGCTGTTGCTGCTGCTGCTACAGTTGCTGTTGCAGTTGCAGCAGCAGTTGCTGCTGCAGTTGCTGCTGCCGTTGCAACAGTAGCTGCTGCAACAGTTGCTGCTACTACAGTTGCTGCTACTACAGTTGCTGCTGCAGTTGTTGCTGCAGTTGCTGCTGCTGCTGGTCATCTGCTGCTGCTGGATAGCGAGGCGCACGAGCTGTGCATCTGTTACAAAGAGGAGACAGCAAAGCAGACGAGAGAAGAGAGAAGGGCCCAGTAGCCGCAGCAGCCGCTGAAAGGGGGGGGCCCCCAAAAGGGGTACTGCCTCATTTAGGGGCCCCTCTATGCTGCTGCTGCCGGGGGGCCCCCTTTGCCTCGAAAGCCCCGCTATTAACGCGTTCTTCGCAACAGCTGAACATACACCCCAACCCACACATGCTCACACGCGCGCCTAGCAGCAGCAGCAGCAGCAGCAGCAGCAGCAGCAGCAGAGTGCAAGAGACAGGCGGCAGAGACAGGTATCTCTACAAAAGGAAGGACATGAGGCTTGCCTGCTCTGCTGCGTGATGCTGCTGAGCGAGGAGAAGGCAGCAGCTGCAGCACGGATTCGCGCACGCACTGCTGTACCGCAGCAGCAGCAGCAGCAGCAGCAGCAGCTGAACTGCTGCAGGTTGTCTTGCTTCCTCGTATTGCTGCTGCATCACTGCAAACGCATCAACACAGCATAGCAGCACAAAACCCCTTAAAGGCCCCTCAATCTCCAAATCAATTCCCTCTTAACGCACACTTAGGGTTTGGGGGCCCCCCCTTATAGAGAGGCCCCTTTGGGGGCCCCCCCTTATAGAGAGGCCCCTTTGGGGGCCCCCCCTTATAGAGGGGCCCCTTTGGGGGGCCCCCCCTTATAGAGGGGCCCCTTTGGGGGCCCCCGCTTATAGAGGGTCCCCTTTGGGGGCCCCATCATAAAGTGGCCCCTTTGGGGGCCCCACTATAGAGGGGCCCCTTTAAGGCCTCCATTATAGAGGGGCCCCTTTGGGGGCCCCCTTTGTTAGAGGGGCCCTGCGGGTCTCCCCTGAGGGCCCCTGCGGCACTGAATTGTAATTTTAATAGACATTTCTATCTAAATAATTATATTGTTAATAAACACTTCTACCTAATTAATCATAATGTTAATAAACAAAACAATTATTATTCTTCTACGCCTTTACTATGGGGCCCCGAAGGCCCACTGTAAGCTGCGGGCTTACGTAGGCAGACCGGGCCTGAAGCAGAAGGGGGCTTGCTGCTGCTGCTGCTGCTGCTGCTGCCGTTGCCGCTGCCGCTGCTGCTGCTGCAGCAACCCCCCCACGTCCTCAATGAAGAGACACCCCCGCAGCAAATCCAAACTCCCGTCTCGCGCCCCACACCACCGCAGCGCGCACCACTCACACAAGCAACAGCAGCAGCAGCAGGGGCGGCTGCTGCTGCTGCTGCTGCTGCTGCTGCTGCTGCTGAAGGTGGGGCTGCTTGTGTTGCTCCAGCTGCCCGTCCAATTATTGCAGCAGCTGTTTTCGCTGCTGCTGCCGCCACCACTCCAGGGAGCAGTTCTGCCTTTTTTCTGCTGCTGCTTCTGCTGCTGCTGCTGCTGCTGCTGGGAAGCAGCAGCAGCTGCTGCTGCGCGGCAGGGAGCAGAGCCCCCCACAAGGCGAAGACAATACATCCCCAGTACATACACCGGAACACCAACAGAAGCCTGCAGCTGCTGACGGGCTTCTTCTGCTGCTGCTGCAGGGCGCAGCAGCTCCAAGAGCTCCTCTCTAGAGTGACGCTGCGCAACAACGACCCCCTGCTGCTGCTGCTGCTGCTGGTGCTGGTGCTCCTGTAGCTGCTGCTGCTGTGGCTGCTGCTGCTGTTGCTGCTGCTTCTGTGACAGTTGCTGGTGCTTCTGTACCTGCTGCTGCTGTAGCTGTTGTTGCTGCTTCTGCGGTAGCTGTTGTTGCTGGTGCTGGTGCTCCTGTAGCTGCTGGTGCAGATACTGCTGCTGTAGATGCTGCTGCTGCAGCTGGTGCTGCTGCCGCGGCACCAGCTGCTGCTCTCGTTGTTGCTGTTGCTGCATTTGTAGAGAGAGCTGCAGAGGCTTCTGTTGCTGCTGTTTCTGCTGTCTCTGCTGCTGCTGCTGTTGCTGCGACTGTTGCTGCGTGCGGTGCTGTATCTCGGGCTGCCTAGGCAGCGGTTGCTGCCGCAGCAGCAGCAGCAGCTGCTGCTGCTGTTGTTGTTGCTGCTGCTGCTGAGAGGAGCTAGAGACCAGAGGGCCCCGCATCTCCCCCACTGAGATATCCTTTGGGGGGCCCTCACAGCCAATGCGCTGGAGCGTGCGTGGCCAGCTGCAGCTGCTGCTGCTGCTGCTGCTGCTGGTGCTGCCGCTGCTGCTGCTGTTGTTGCTGTTGCTGCCAGACGTAGGCTGCTGCTGTCTGGGTGAGAAGCGCTTCATCTTTTCTTGCTCGCTGCAGGTTTCTTCATTCTGCTGTTGCTTCGTTTGTTCTTGTTGCTGCTGTTGCTGTTGCTGCTGCTGCTGCTGTCGTAGGAGCCTCTGCAGAGCTTGCTGCTGCCTCCGCAGCAGTTGCTGCTGCTGCTGCAGCAGCACCAGCGCTTCAGGATCCCCTTCAGCAAGCCCCGAGGGGGGAGCTCTCCAGGGGCCTCCTCTGGGGGGCCCCCCCATTGCATGCAGCCGCTTGCTAGCTGAGCAATACCTCAATAGGGGCCCCCCAGAGGCTCCTTCTAGGGGCCCCTTCAGGGGCCCCTAATGCAGGGGGGCCCCTCTAAGGGCCCCTACTGCATGGGGGCCCCCTAAGGGCCCCTGAAGAAAGGGGGCCCCCCTAAGGGCCCCTAATACAGGGGAGCCCCCCTTAGGGCCCCTGAAGAAAGGGGGCCCCTTCTAAGGCCACAGAAGAAAGGGGGGCCCCCTTAGGGTACCAGATTAAGGGGCCCCTCTAGAGGGCCCCTTAATAGGGCTTCTGATACAGGGGGCCCCCTTTATAAGGGCCCCTAGTGGAGGGGGCCCCCTTTATAAGGTTGTCGGATACAGGGGGCCCCCTTTATAAGGGCCCCTAGTGGAGGGGGGCCCCCTTAGCGGCCCCTGATGCTGGGGGCCCCTCGTTGAGAGGTTTGTCTTGGCTAAAGGGTAGTGCCCTCCCCTTAGAACAGCTAATCCCTAAACCCTAAACCCTAGAGAAGATAAACACCGAAGAAGACAGAGCCTTCAAACCCTAAACCCTAGAAAAGTTAAAGTGCAGCGGAAATAAAGCCTTTAAACACTAAACCCTAAACCCTAGACACTCTAGACCCTAAACCCTAGAGTAGAAGAACCCTCTAAACCCTAAACCCTAAACCCTAGGGGAAAAGTTGTTCGGAAGATGAGGCCCAACAACCCTAAACCCTCTCTAAACCCTAAACCCTAGGAAAGAAAACCCTTGCAAACCCTAATCAGTTGTGTTGTAAGAAGAAGCAAAATGAAGGGGGTTTATAAACAATTGAGGACCCAAGATAAAGAAAAGAAGAAGAAGAAGAAGGAGAAGAAGAAGACAGGAGGTGGTGCTGAGCTGTCCATACATACACCGCAGGAGCAGCAAACATATCTGGGCCTCAGTCTGTCTATAAACAAACAAAAAATAAATATAATTTTCTATATTTTATGTATTATTCAACAATTAAATATATTCTTCTTCTACTCTTCTCTCTTCTACCTTCACTGTCTACACACACACTCGAGCTGGGGGGCCCCCCAAGGTTGGGGGCCCCCTAAGGGGGGCCCCTCAACTAATAGAGGCTTTGATTGTTTCTGCAGCAAGAAAAATATATTAAGCAGTTATTTACTTGTAGAAATATATTTATTTATTTATATATTTATACTGTAGAACGAGGTTGGGTTGCTGCAGTACGTAGAAGAATACAAAGAGAGAGTCTCTTGCTGCTGCTCCTGCTGCTCCTGCTGCTGCTCCTGCTGCTGCTCCTGCTGCTGCTGCTGCTCCTGCTGCTGTATTCCTTCTTCAGGAGTCGTCTTCCTGCTGCACTGCTGCAGCAGCCTTCTTGCTGCCGCAGCTCCCTCATTTTTGGTCTTCCTGCTGCTGCTGCTGTTACTGCTGCTGCCCACAACAGCAGCTAACACACCAACAGCGCGAGCAGCAGGAGCAGGCGGAAGCGCAGCAGCAGCAGCAGCAGCAACAGCAGCAGAGCGGCGGTCCCCATTGTGAAGAGCTACATCGGGCTACAGCAAGGCGTTGCAAAAGCGGTCTACATCTGTCTCCTCTTCCTGCTGCTGCTGCTGCTGCTGCTGCTGCTGCTGTGACAATGCACCGGGGTCTTCGCCTACTGTGCAAGCAGGCAGCAAGGGGGGCCCCCTTGCTGCGGGGGCCCCCCTTGCTGCTGTTCTCAGAGCCCCTTTGGTTGTATAACGGAAAGAGGCTGATAAGGGGTAGTGCAGCAGCAGCAGCAGCAGCACCGACTAATGCCCCCGCAGCAGCAGTAGCCGCAGCAACAGCAGCAGAAGCAGCTGTGGCTGCTGCTGCTGCGGCTGCTGCGGCTACGCCTGCACATCGGGGAGCTTCTTCAGACTTTGCTGCATCTCGGGATGTCCGTACAGACGCACAGAGAGGGGAGGCAGCAGCAGCAGCAGCTGCTGCTGCTGCTGCAGCAAGTGCTGCAGCAACAGCAGCAGCACCAGAAGGCAAGGCAGCGGAGACATCCGTACCCAGGGAGGCTTCTAGCGACAGCAGCAGCGCTAAGGACATCAGCAGCAGCAGCAGTACCAACCTTGACAGCAGCAACAGCAGCAACAGCAGCAAACTCACAAGCAGCAGCAGCAGCAACGGCGGCAACACCACAGCACCAGAAGAAAGCCACAGCAGCAGCACCCCAAGCGCTCCCCGAAACAACACGGAGAACGAGAACAGCAACAGCAGCAGCAGCAACAGCAACAGCAGCAGCAGCAGCAACAGCAGCAGCAGCACGAAGGCGTGGTGGGATATACAGTGGACGTGGGCATTTGGCCTCTCTGCTGCTTGTGGGGCCTCCTTCAGTGTCTGGCTTCTGTATGAACTCATAGAGAGTGGTGAGTGCTGCTGCTGCTGCTGTTGCTGCTGGTGCTTTGTTGCTCTTTCTGTGCTGCTGCCGTCGTTGTGGTTGCTGCAGTTGCCTTTGCTGGGCAGCTTCGCAGTTGCTGCTGCTGCTGCTGCTGCTGCTTCTGCTGTTGATATGCTGTTCTACCATCTCTGAGGTCTCAAGTCTCAACTGCTGCTGCTGCTGCTGCTGCTGCTGCTGCAGACTTTAACTTGGCGAAGGCTGAGTGGCAGATGGGGCGACGCCTTAAAAAAATATTTTTAGGAGACCCCCCACCCTCCAGAGCTGAACTCGAGAGCAGATTCCAGGCAAGGGTTTAGGGTTTAGGGTTTAGGGTTTAGGGTTTAGGGATTAGGGATTAGGGTTTAGGGTATAGGGATTAGAGCTTAGGGTTTATGGATTAGGGTTTAGGGTTTAAACTTTAGTGTTTAGGGGTTGGGGTTCAGGGTTTATGGATTAGGGTTTAGAGTTTAGGGTTTAGGGTTTAGGGTTTAGGGTTTAGGGTTTAGGGTTTAGGGTTTAGGGTTTAGGTTTTGGTGGTTTTGCTGAGGGTGCTGCTACACTTCGCTTCTGCTTTGCCATCTGCCTGTTGAGTTTGTGGCGATCCCTTTGCATTGCTGCTGCTGTTGCTGCTGCTGCTGCTGCTGCTGTTGCTGCTGCTGCTGATGCTGTTGCTGCTGCTGCTGCTGCTGATGCTGTTGCTGCTGCTGCTGCTGCTGTTGCTGCTGCTGCTGCTGCTGCAGACTGGGTTATCTCGTGAGGTGTCTGACGAGCTGGCGTTGTATTTTATTCAATTAGACATCGATAAACGTAAGCCTTTCTCTTTTCTTTTTTTTATTTTTCTTCTTCTGTTGTTTGTTTGTTTGTTTGTTTGTTTGTTTGTTTGTTTGTTTGTTTGTTTGTTTGTTTGTTGCGTCTTTGCTGTGCTCTCCTTGGCTTCTCCTTTTGTTTACTTTTTGCTTTTCTTTGCTTTTCTCTCGTCTTGTCTTCGCGACTCTACTATATACTCTCGCAGCAGCAGCACAGCAGCAGCAAAACTGCAGCAGCAGAACAACAACAGCAGAACAGCAGCAACAGCACAGCAGCCGACCAGGAGCAACAGAGCAGCAGCAGCACTGCAGCAACACTGCAACAGTACAGCAGCAGCACTGCAGCAACGCTGCAGCAGCACAGCAGCAGCAATATGATTTTATTTAAATGTGTGCCTGCGGTGTCTGCAGCAAATGGAGTTCGTCGCAGCGACGCCATAAGCCTAGCAGCAAACGTATGCTTCTTTTTTCTTTGTCTCGTTCTTCTTCTTCTGTCTCTCTCTGTCTCTGTCTCTTCTTTTTCTGTCTCTGTCTCTGTCTCTGTCTCTGTCTCTGCTTGCGTCTCTCTTTTTGTCTGTATCTGTCTCTGTCTCCTTTTATCTTTGTCTCTTTCTTCTTTTTCTTTTTCTTTTTCTTTGTCTGTCTCTGTCGCTGTCTTCGTCTTTTCTTTGTCTCTGTCTGTCTCTGTCTCTGTCTCTTTCTTTTTCTTTCTTTATCTCTGTCTTCTTTTTCTGTCTCTGTCTCTGTCTCTTCTTTTTGTTTGTCTGTCTCTGTCTCTGTCTCTGTCTCTGT
>NW_013549369.1:0-9860 GCF_000499425.1 Eimeria acervulina | reverse complement strand
TATCATATATATATTGTATAGATTTGTTTTTATATTTACATTATATAGATGTATATATATATATATATATATGTCTTTTTATGATTAATTTTATCTTCTTATGTTGTTCAATGCTTAGACATGGATGCGTCTTCGTTTCTTCTCTTCTCTTCTTCATCGTGTAGCAGCACCTTTCGCGAATGGATGTCACTATTACAGTCATTTAAGAGTTTAGGGTTTAGGGTTTAGGGTTTAGGGTTTAGGTTGTGTGTGCCTGCCTGGGTTCGATTTGTTTGCATTCTTTTTGCTTGTAATATTTTGTATTTCTTTTGAATTCTTTTTATTTCTTTTTATTTGTTTTCAGCTGTATGGACACCTGGAGATTCAGAAAAGAATAAATGTGCTGAACAACCGCTACTTTTGCATTCACGAGTTATTAAAGGTTGTAAGAGAAGAGAGGCGATCCCGTGAGTAACAGAAGAAAGCAAGAATAAAGAAATGTCTTTTAAAAACAAGTTTATTAAATATAATTTTTGTTCAATATCTTCGTGGTTTCTTTCTTATGCTCTCCCTAGGAGCAGCTCATGCAAAGTTTATTTAATTACTGTCTAAATGTATAAAACTTAATTTTGTTTATTTACCTTTTGTATATAATTACCGGGTTCAGACTATAATCAGTAGCGCAGGTTTACTCGAAGTTAATGCAAATAATAGTTTGCATTTTTAATTAAAAGAGACATCTTTTCGTATTCGCCTTCTAAATCAAATGGATTTATGTATATAAAATATATTATATTTATGTATATACATAATAATATATATATTATATTGTATATAATAATAATCTTTTATACATATAAATATACATATGTAAATATATATAATTTCTTGGCTCAGTAAATACGAATAGTATTCTCTTTTTAAAACGAAGAGATATATCATGCGTGGGTAAATGGAAGCAAAACTTTATTTTATAAATATTAATTAAAAATATAATTATTTTTTGCTGTGTGTATCAGGGCAAGAGTTTCGTCTTACAGGGATAATTGTTGTTCTTCTTGCTCTGCAAGTAAGTCTATTTTGTTTTATTTTTCATTGGAAATTGCAATAAAACCTTGTTTACAATAAATAATTATATGTTTGCTTCACAACATGCAGTCTGTTGCTTTTACATTTATTAAACAGCTTTCTACCGCCCGTGCATTTCCTGCCAATTACTCAACTCAAGATCCTTTTGCATGCATTCGGTTTTTTTAAAAAATTATTTTCTGCATTTTTATATCCTTTTATGTCCTTCATTGAATGCGTAATAGTATGAACCTGTATGATATATATAAATAGAGATTAATGTATACAGCTGTATTATATATATATATATATGGTAGTATATATACATTATAGACACTCGCTCATGTCTTTATCTTTTTGTAGTTGCTTCGCTGAGGAGTTTGGGTTGTAATAAATATACGTCTGATTTTGTATTGCGATTTGTTTATTATTTATTATGAGTTATTTATTCTGTATTGCCATTTGTTTATTATCGTTCACTGCAATGCGTTTATTGTTTCCTGTATATTCCCTTTTGTTTGTTGTTAATAATAATTTATATATTATTTATTAATTATTTATTTGTGTGTTATTATGTGCAACTCAGGTTGTTGCTGTAGCACTACGAAATTTCGTTATTCATCCGTATGAAAGCGAAAGCAGCCCCCATATGTAAGATATTGAATTGCAAACTTTTGTAGGAAAATATATTCTTTTTCTTCCTCATTTTATGAATAAATCATCGGCACAATCATTATGCATTGTTTTTTATGTGGAATTCATATATAGAGATATTATTATTTTTTCATTTCTCATTTGCTTCGCTCTGCAAATAATCAGCGTTGCATCGCCGGGTATGTCGCGGGTATTGATGAAGAGAAAAGGATTTGTTTTGTTATTTTTCGTTTTATTACTCGATTAATTGCTTTACGCCTCGCTTTATTTGCTTTTTTAAGTGTTATAAAGAACGAATTAATTAGTGGTTTCGCTGAGGTGCTGTGCAGAAGAACACCAGCACACAGCCTTGCCGTTGTGAAAATCAGCAGAAAACAACCCACCTTAAGAACTTAACTGTATTTAAACAATTGAAATAATAATTTTCAAAATAGAAAATGAAATATTAAACTTAATTTAGCATTCAGATGATAGAAAATGCAATCGTTTATTTAGAAAGACTCAGCATCCATAAGCGGCGAGCCTTTGCTCGTAAAGGCCTTAGTTTGTCGATCTGGAAGCAGCGGGAAAGAGAAGAAACAGAAGAGGCATTCATCTCTTTCTTGCTCTAAGTACGGCATTAATTTAAAATAAGTACTTAGAATAATAAACAATACCATCAAAAGCAATATTTTTCCTCAGTTTTGCAATAACCGCAGAGGTCACTGCAGGAAGTAGTGCGAGGGCTTACAGGGGCTTTTAGGGCTCAACTGTGTACATTTCAAGAGAAATGAACGACAATTTTAGTTTTTAAAATCAAATATTAAAATATAAAAGGAACAAGTTACTCCTCGAGCGAGGAAACAACAGCAAAAACTTCTTCTCGTTGATGGCCGTGAAGCTAGCCTTGAGGGGTTTCCGTTTGATCAATTGCTCGCGTTAATTGAAATTTCACTTACTACTGAAGAAGAGCTTTTGAAAATTTGTTTTTGTTTTGTTTGTAAACTTGTGTAAATATTCTGCGCGAGTTAACAAAACGAAAGAGAAGAATATCGGTATGACGGCCTCGTCGTACTGACATTTTTGCGGTACTGCTTGCACGTTGAAATCAGCGACAAGAAGCTAAAATAACAGCAAGTAACTCTATTTTCCGGGTTGATTTTAATGTACAAAGGGCAAAAGAATGGAGCAAGAAGCATTTGAACCAATCGGATATGCGGTAACGCATCCTTTGCCTTTCAACAATGCAAACAAAGCAAACGCAGCTGCAACAAACAAAAGAGAAAAAGAAGAAGAAGCACACAAGCAAGAAAATATAGAGCAAGCCAAAACAAATCTTTGTGAGGCAAAGTACGCCCCCATCAGGCTGCAAGTATATTCATCATAATCGTCAAATAACTTAAATACAAGCAACAACCCGAAGAAAACGAGCAAAAACACTTAATTACATCTGCAACGTATCATTATACAATCATAAAGATGCTTTTATTGCATTTTCTTGAATATTCAATTTAACTGTGCGAAATCAATTACATAATTTAATTGTATGCTATCAAAACTAAAGTTCTTCTTGCACTCGTGAGACACGATATACCGTTGTACACTTGTTACATTTAACAAAACATATTTATAAACGATTGATTTTAGCGTTTTCGTCTGCATTTGTTTGCACCGTGCAGTTGGGGGAGATGAATTTTCTGCTGGTTTTATGTCTCTGCATCAGTCGGCATGCGTTTCTTTGCTTTTCGCCGGCTGTGCTGAGGCCTTTAGCGACTTCTTTTCGCTTCTTCCGGAAGAATTAGAATTAATTGAACCACCTGACAAAACCGGTGAGTCTCTGTGTAACACATCCTTTAGATTTTTGTATTTATTGTTGTATATTTGTGCGCGTACTCGCGGACCTTCTATGAGATCGCCTTCCCCCTTTCTATTCAAATAGTTTGTTTGCCTTATATGCTTATTATATACTTTTCTGCGCTTTTTTATTGGTTTATTGTTCCGTTTGTTAGTGTAGGTGTGCAGGCATTTACATGGTGGTCTCCTTATTTCTTTTATTTAGCTTTCTCCACCTGCATTTATGTTTTTGCTTGGGTGTTTTTATGTTGAACTCCGTATCTGTCTGTTCTCTGATCCTACCTTTTGTAGTGCCTGCATTTGCTTGTTATATTTATGCAATTATACTTGCGTATTTAACTGTTTACGCGGCTTCAAAGGCACCTTCCCACTTTCACCTTGATTTTCTTTTCTATCTCCTTGCCTGCTTGCGTGGACGCATGCATGCATACATGCATGCAAGCATCAGCATGTTGAATGTTTTTGCATGCAGGCCAAAGCGGTGTATTGAAGCGCCTGTCGTCTGCATGCTCTTCCGCTGCTGCGGCGATATTTAGGGGAGATCTGCAGGGGGCGCTGCAAATATATTTGCGTACTTCTCGCTTTCTGACGGAGAATAATGCGCGCGAAAGCGCACTGTACATACACCGCAAATGTTTGGAGTTGATTAAACAAACGGATGCTTCGCCAGTAGTTGCTGCTTTGCTGCGTGACATAGGCAAGCGGAGCCGTTATTATTGTTATTCTCGCTTCTGTTTGTAGTTGCTGAATGTTTAAAGAATAGCAAATACTCCGCATTATACAATAAACAATTGTTTTATCTCCTTTATTACATATTTTATGTCAAAGACAGAGCAAAACATTACTTATGTGCTGCAGGAGACGCAGAACGAGCAGCAGGGCGTTGGGACAACGCTGAAAATTTTTATGTGGAAAGTTTGAAGGCAAGTGCTGCATTTTCTCTGTTGGATTGTTTAAATAAATTGTTTATTCATTTATTCGCTTCTCTTTATCTATAAATATATCCCCCCCACTTGTTTAGCCTTCAGTCTGTTGCAGCTGCACTCTTTTGCTTTCCTTCTTGTATTTACTGCTTGAGCTGAAGCGTAGTAGGGCTTGGGGTTGTATATGGAATTGTTAAAGAAATTTAAATATGTACTTTCTCTTTTTTACTGTCTTTAGTTGCGTATTTATTCTTGTGTTTGAATTCGATACAAAACCGTTTTTTGTTGCATTTCCTCTGGTGTTGTTCGTGGGTATTTTATATATTAAAATTAATTTGTATGTGTTGACTGCGTCTACTGGCGAGTATAATATATTAATGCATTTTCTTGAACATATATTTTTTTTTATTCGCTTGCTTTTCTGCTGTTTAGATAAGCCGCAGTTGCAATTCAAGCGAGGACCTTAGAGAGGCATCTAAGCGGCTGATGGAGAGCGGCGATAAGAAAGCCGCAAGTGTTGAGCATGTAAGAGCAGAATAAATACTTTTAAATATACATTTATATTTTATACATATATATACAAATAAAGCATTAGGACTTAATACCTTCTAAATGCATGCATAGACATCGACTCCACGAGCAAACACAAACAAAAACAATTATATATACGAATTCTTCTTGCATTCTCTGAAAGAAATAATATTCAATTCAGTTTATCACGTTTTGATTTGTCTGGCGTTCAATACAAACGATGTAGGAATTTCTATAAAGTGCATGTATCTATATATGTATATGTAGATACATATATTTATTATTATGTTATATTTCATATATTACGTACTGCATATTGTATTATGTGTACTGTATAGCATATATCAGATTAGATATTATAGAGGATGTATTTTATATTAGGTATTGTATATTGTATATATCATATATTGCTCACTGTGTATTATATATAATGTACTTGATATTATATATTGCCTTCTCTAGTTACTGGGCATATATGTGTATATAACTTGTCGTACAATTCATGCTTTATTATATCAGCATTCTAATGATTCCGCTGTTACTGCTACCGTTACTTCTGCTGCTGCTGCTGGTGCTGCTGTTGCTGTTGCTGCTTCTGCATGCGCATGGAGAGCAGGAGGGGCAGCTCAAGGAAGCCGTTGATTTGCGGCGTCAGTGCCTCAAATTTGCTGAGTCGAGTTGCGATGAACAGCTCCAATGGGAGGCCCTACACGCCCTCGGTCTCACCCTCAAAGAAAGCGGTAATTCTAAACCCTAAACCCTAAACCCTAAACCCTAAATTTTGGGTGTTACCACCCTATAATGCTTCGTCTTGCTGCTGCAGATGCAGTTGTTGCTGCTGCAACTGCTGATGGGGCTGCTATCGCCACTGCTGTTGCTCTTGTTTCTGTTGCGGCTGCTTCTGTTTTGCTTCGCTGTTTGTTTTAGCACTGTTTTAGAGGAAAGTTTATATTAGCAGCGAACCACCAAGCGGGTTATTTGATGTTAATTTAACTGCGTTCTTAAGGCATATATTTGCCGTTGGATGTCTATGTGACTGTCTGCTGCTGCACTAACTGCTTAGACGCATAAATTATAACACGAAGCAAAGCGAATATATTGCATTTGCTCAAAAGAAAATATTGTTAATGCAGTTACCGATAGACGCTTCCCCTTGCTGAGTTTGCAGGCCGTACCCACGGGTTTTTCGCGCTGAAAAACTTTTTATTTGTGTTTTCATGGATAAAAAATAATTAATTTGTAAATTAATTCATTAAAGTTTCTCAAAAAGAATAATTTCAATTTCTACGTTTCAGGAGTTGGCGAGGAGGCAGTCGCCGTGCAGAAGGAATGTTTGCGGCTCGCGTTGTGAGTTGAATATTAATTTTTTGCAGATAAAATGGTTGAAATAAAGGGAATTAAGTTTAAAATTTGTAGTTTTATCTTAATATATATCCAATAAAATAAATTTGTCCATTAATTATTCGTTATTCAGCCGAGAACAGCGGTTTCAACACAAGACAAAACTTGAATGGGTGTTTGTCGTTATGTTTACTTCCTCGCCGACCTTTTCTACGAATAAATAAGTTTATAAATAAGTATATATATTCTTTTTTAATTTAATTCTTATAAATTGTCCGTGTATTTTTGTATGTTTGGGGCTTTCGTTGGTCTTTCATCTCCCGATTCAAAAGGGTGGCGAGCAATTCTTCAGAGAAGTGAAACAGAACGAAAGCATGCAGAGTATAAATTACTATTGGTTATTTATGATATATATTATTTATTATTGATTTATCACTTTATATTATTTATTTCTTTGTATATTTCATTTATCTATCTATTTGTCTATGTGTGTAATTGTTTATCTTTCTTCGCACACTCTCTGTGCATTTACGATGTTAAACACAATTCGTTATTTTCCTCGCAAATCTCCAAATTCATTTTTTAATTGATTTGGTGCTTTTCTCAAATAAGAGGAGCTGCCAGAGACAGAAGAATTCCACTAGTATTGCTTTTCCTCTATAAATGCATCTCAGTACATGCATAACTTAATTCTTCATTGTTTTCTTTCTATGTTTAATAAGGATTTATTTTACTAAATTTGTGTGTTCTTATGGTTTGTGCATATTAATAAGGGCTGCAAATGATAGAAAAAGACAGTGCATAGCTCGCGCTGCGCTTGCAGCCGCTTATCGTTCTCTGAATTGCAACCAGGTGAAGCTGCCGAGTATCCTTGAAGCAGAAATAATATATATTAAGAAAAATATTTGTTTATTCAACATATTCAGATTCTATATAAGCTTATACACACATATATATATATATATATATACTTAGTCCATCCATTCGAGCATTTGTATACAATTTCATACGATGGGAGAAGAAGAATATTTTTTCTAATAAAAAATATTAATAGATTCTTTAAAAGCTGAAAGCCTTTGCGAAGAAGGTTTTATAGCGAGTAGAGTAAAGGGTGCCTTAGAAAAAGAAGAGATAAATAGCGAGAAGAAATCATATCCCTCAATTAAATGTTAAATTTCTTGAAGGAGAAAAAAACGAACAAATCTCAAAACAAATATATGCAAACTTCAGGAAGCTGTAGAGGAACTCGAGACGCTTCTTCAAGTAGCCACTCAAGCGGTAAGGAGACAATAGACGCATATATCATTTGCATGCATGCAACCATGCATGCAAATATATGCATGCATATATTTGCATGCCTGCTTGCATGCAAGCGTGTATGTATGCTTGCATGCATGCACTTGAGTGTACGTATAAACAGCGTGTAGAGATCAGATGCATGCAACAGTTGCATGCATACATTCATACATGCATTTCTTCCTTAAAGAGCAGCAGCAGCAGCAGCAGCAGCAGGGAATGAAAATGCTGCTGTAGATCTCTACAGTGATCCAGCTATTAAGATAATAGGCATCATCGCGTTGTCTGCTATTGCAAAGCAGCAAGAGTAGCAAAGCATACAGCATATAAAACGCGCGGTGCTTTGACTTTTAACGAAAGAATAAGATATTTGAGGTGTACGTACACCTGAATTGATGCAGGGAGACGTACCAATGCAATCACAAACCTGCGCAGATTTAAGCGTTCTTTATCAGCAACAAGGCAAAGAAGACAAAGCAGTGGAGCTCTGCCAGCGGCACTTCGACTTCGCTCGGTTTGTTTTGTTTCCTTTCTGCTGCTGCTGCTGTTGCTGCTGTTGCTGGTGCTGCTGCTGGTGGTGCTGCTGGTGCTGCTGCTGCTGGTGCTGCTGTTGTGGCTGGTGCTGGTGGTGCTGCTGGTGCTGCTGCTGGTGGTGCTGCTGCTGGTGCTGCTGCTGCTGCCGGTGCTGCCGCTGCTGGTGTTGGTGCTGCTGATCTTCTTTCGTTGGGTGCGATAGGGTGTACGTACACCTCAAAGCCGAATTTCTTTTTGTCTTCACATGCCGCTTCCTGCTGTTGTTTATTGATGCTTTAAATAAAACAAGTGGAGGCAAAATATGCAAAGATGCAGCACATATTCATTTTATGTTTTTTTAATGTTTTGTTTTTCTTTTAGTTGCGTTTCTTTATTTCTTTTTCTTGTTTCTTCCCTCCCAACTACCTATTCCCTTTGTTTTTCTTTTTTTGTATTTGTTTTGTTTGCTCTGCTGCGTGTACACTGCAGCAAAAGCGGAGATGCAGAAAGCGTAGAAGCTGCACGAGCGTCCTTAGGCTTAGCTCGTGGGGTGTTGCAGCTTCAGTCGCTAAGACAGTTAGTAGGAGGAAGTCTGCAGGAGTTTGCAAGCTGGAAGTGTACTTTAAACGCAAAGACGAAGAGTTAATTCAATAAAAGAGAAAAGAAATAAGAAGAATAAAAATTAATTAAATGCAGCAGAAGAACGAAGGAAAAATATTACTTATTCGTTGTTCAAACAATATTTTAATACAACTATACTCCCTTACTTGTCTGCAATATATATATATATATATATATATACATTATATGTTTACATATATATATATATTTATATTTATATTTATTTAAACGTAAATAAATGCAGGCTCCTTGTAAATATTTATATTTATATAAATATGAATAAACCCATTATATATATCTATATTTACTTAAATATAAATATTTATATAAACTAATTCATTACTCTTTATTAATAATACCCGAATATAGAAAGTGCGAAAGATGTCGATGAAAGAAACAAAAAATATCTTTAAGCAAAACTTTTAAACAAAGAAGACAGCCGCAAAACGAAAAAAATAAATGAAGACAACAGGAAGAAAACAAACTAATAGATATCTCCTATACACTCAAATAATTAATTAATTAATTAATTAATTAATCAATTGCGTGCATCCCTGCTTGCATGCAGAGGCACTTGGATTAGACAGAAATGTTTATCATTAATAAACAAAAGGAACAAGATTAATGCAATAAACAAAAAGAAGAAGATTAATATAATAAACAAAAAGAAGAAGATTAATATAATAAACAAAAAGAAGAAAACAAATTCAGTAAAAGAAGACGTGTTGCAGGAGACAGCAACTTTGCGGTTTATAATTTGTATATTTATTTATCTCATTTTCAATGATATATATTTGCAGACATAATATTTAGAATGCACTATACTTAATATATTAATATATGTACATATATCTGTACATATATATATATATATATATTATGTACATATGCATATAAACATATATATATATATATATATATATATGTACACTATATATATTTTATATACTGTACATCTACTATGTTTAATAAATAAATCATATTTGATATATATTATATATTAAACAAAATTTAAATTTTTAATCAAAACCTCTCCTCTGGTGTTGTTTGCTGCTGAGCAGCGAACGCCTTCATGCGCCATACGCTGCAGCACATCGCAGC
>NW_013549370.1:0-9667 GCF_000499425.1 Eimeria acervulina | reverse complement strand
ATATATATATATATATATATATATGGGGGGCCCTGGAGGCCTGCTTAGCTCTTAGACGGGGCAGTAGTGAAACGCCAAGAAGGGCGGCTATAAAGAAAGAATTTTAAATTGATTAACGCATAAGAGAGGAGAATTTAGTTGTATATACGCTTGCACAAGTACAGTGCATGCACAGAGCTCAGGTTTTCCAGGTGTATATTGTCTACCATTTACACTGCAGTTTGCGTCTTTTGCTTGTGCATCATAGGTGTGTTTATGCATTTATTTATTTTTCTTCTGAAAGTTTTATTATTATGCTTCCTTCGCCTTTAAACCTTACGGTGTATAGGGAGTTCTGTCTGCGGTAAACTGAAGATGTGGCGGTTGTGTGTAAATAATAATAGGGGTTTAATGCTGCTTTTAGTTTGATTTTGTTTCGTTTTTCAATAGAATATTTATACAAGGATTCAGGTAAGTGAAAGGAAAGGCCTTTTAAGGCGAAGGAACCGCTGCTGCTCTTGCTGCTCTCGTTGCTGTTGTTTCTGCTGTTGCTGCTGCTGCTGCAATCCATTGAAATTTGCTGCACGAGGGCAGGCGCGGGAGTGCGTGTGGTTGGGGGGGGCGTCTCTAGATTGATTTGACGAGAAGTTGTCTCAAGTGTTGAATGACGATTAAAAAAGAGAGCAGAAATAAAAAAAGTTTTCTTTTATTGATGGAGAGGCAGCCGTCGGTGCATGCACTCTGGGCCGCAAGATATTCTAATTGAACGTGCACGAGGTGTCGGTCGGAAGAAATGAGGAGAAAAATAAGATAATATGGAAGAATGATGATAAAAAGCATTTTAATTTCAATATTAAATATTAATTAGAGAATTTAAAGAAATTAAAGCGGCTTTTTCTTCATTATTCAGCGAGAGGTCTACGCAGTCGAGCGCGTAGCAGAGAAGAATTGAAGACTGCGTTTACTGTCAGAACATTTTGCATTTGTTTAAATGGAAGTTTAAATATTTTTTCAAAAGTATTTAGGAACAAATTCATAAACATTTAAACCTTCTCCTCCGCCATTCTACACTCATTTCAATCGCTTTCCGTTTTCTGTCGGCGCCGCTACGCACATTTATTGTCCGGTGTATGTACAGCTGAAAAGCGATGCAAATTTCAATTGCTTTCTTCCTTTGTTGGCGTTTAATTTGAATTTACTTTTTGTCTACTGATATTTAGTCTTGGATGTTTCTTCATCTTCTTCGTTAGCTGCATGGATGCGGCGAAGAGGGATCTCATGCCTTCGTATTCTGCTTATTATTACCTCTTGCGTTTCTGTTGTTTTGTTTTAATACCACAGCTTCTGTTTATTTTTATAAACATGAGCTTATTTTCTTTTTTTTCACTCGCTGCAGCTTCTAAACGCTTGCAGCCATCGCAAACTCATCCGCGTTTCCTTTCCGCGGTTGCAGCCGTCGTCTTCTGAATTTCGTGCAGGTTTCCTTCATTTTTTAAAGTGTATGTACACTTGGAAGGACCTACAACCGTATATATACAGAAAGAAGAAGATACAACAATGACGAGAGGCCGCCGAGTTTGTCGTGAATCTTCTTCTTTTCTCACAATACCTGAAGAGCCTTATTTCCTTATGCATTCAGATGCAGGCATTGCAGCGCCTCCATTTAATGTACACCGAAACAAATTAGGCTTTGACTCTTTTTCGCGTTTGCATGAAGAGAAGAGGGCACAGCCGTGGATACGAAGGCGGCTTCCACGCCTCTATGCTGCAGCAGCTGCTGCAGATGCAGCAGCAGCAGCAGCAGCAGCAGAGAGCAGCTCTTCTCTACCCCCTGACTCTGACTCTCCACATAATTCCACGCTCAATGCAGCAGACTTAGCGAGAAGAAGAGCGCTTGCTACTTTTGTCTTAGGCGTTCATCCGCCTCCTCTCCGATCCGGTGAGTGTTAATAATAATAATAATAATATTAACAATAATAATAGTAATGCATAATAATAAATAATTATTATTATAATGGTAATAATAAATAATAATTATTATAATAGTAATAATAATAATAAATAATAATAAATAATAATGTTCTTCTTCTTCTTCGCTTTGCTTCAGAGCAGCTGCCTCCCCACCAACAATTTGAATATCTCTCAGCTCCATTTGATATATATGAAGATGAAAATAATCCTCGCGGGATATATTCTTCTTCTTCTTCTTCTTTTTCTTCTTCTTTTTCTTCTTCTTCTTCTTCTTTTTCGTCTTTTACCAGCAACAATTGCAGACCCCCTTGGGGCCCTGAGCAATTCTTTTACTGTTCAAATTCTCCGTTCTGCTGCTGCGCTGATTGCTGCGATATTTCTGTTGAAGAAAAAAGAAGGATGACTCCGCCTCATAGAATATCGAAAGTAGGCGGGAGAGTCAGTATTAAAAATAATATGATTAAAAATATATTAATTATTAATTAATTAATTAATTAATTAATTAATTAATTAATTAAGATACGTAGATAAATAGGAATTAGTTGAAACGATTTCAATTAGCTTTATTTTATTTTATTTTGTTTGATAGTGTGGGCGTTGCTTTTGTTTTTCTTTGTATGCTTTTTTAGTCTTCGCTTTCTTGGGTTTAATATTTGTTTTGCTTTTGTTTGTTTTTGTCGATTCTTTTAATGCATTTTTCTTCTTTTCTCTCATTCTTCGTTTATTTGTTTAATTGTTTTGTTATTTCTTTCTTCTTATTCTCTATTTATTTATTTATTTATATTTTTATCTATATGTTTTTGATATATTTGAACAGCATATGCTTCTTTTCGCTTGTATTTGCTATTGTATATGATATTATTTTATGTTTATGTTTATTTTATTTTACATTATATTATATTATTTTGTTTGTTTTATTTTCTTTTATTCAGAATCCGTACAGAGTGCTGGAGGCTCCGAACTTACCGGATGATTTTTATTTAAATTTAATCGCCTGGTCGCCTGCAGATTGTGTAGCTGTCGGCTTAAGAGGCTCTGTTTTGCTGTGGAGCTCCTCTACTTCTTCTTCTTATGTTTTATTCAATAAAGCCAATGCTTCTACTTATGAGGTATCATCAAACAATTCACGCTTTAGGGTTTACTGTGTTTAGGGTTTAGGGTTTAGGTTTTAGGGTTTAGGGTTTAGGGTTTAGGGTTTAGGGTTTAGGGTTTAGGGTTCATGGGCAGCCGATATTATTTTTGTGTATTTATATTTGGGTGTAATTAGAGATGGATTTAACTCATTTTTTCTTTTTCAGAATTACTATTTTATATTATGTTTGTTCTTATACAACTTTATTATTATATATAAATTATTTTTATTCATATACAGCTTTATCATACTATTTAAATACTATTCATTTATATTTAAATAAAAAACCGGAAACAAATATGTAAATATATAAATGCACAAATATGATGTATATATATATATATATATATATATATATTACAAGATTCTATGTTAGTAAAGAAAAAGATTATTTTTTTTGTTTTTCTTTGATTAGGAAGTATCAGCAGTATCATTTTCGGGTGTCTGCGGAGGTTTATTATTTGTTGGATATCGAAGCGGTTTAGGAGAGCTGTGGGATATAAACGAAGGCAGAAGAATTAGAGTTTTAAAGGGGCATTCAAACAGATGCGGTGTATCTGTGTGGTCTAAACATAATCAAATGCTGCTGTGGTCGGGAGCCCGCGACCAGCTTATTCTTGCAAGAGATATTCGTTGTGTAAGAGCTCTACCTCCTCCTGCTGCTGCTGCTGCTGCTGCTGTTGCTGGTGCTGGTGGTGCTGGTGGTGGTGGTGCTGCTGCTGTTGCTGCTGCTGTTGCTGCTGGTGGTGGTGGTGGTGGTGGTTGTGCTGCTGCTGTTGCTGTTGTTGTATTTGCTCTTGTTGTTGTTACTGTTGCTGCTGTTGCTTCTGCTTCTGCTGATGCTGGTGTTGTTTCTCTTGTTGCTGCTGCTCATGCTGCTGTTGGTGTTGCTGTTGCTGTTGCTGTTGCTGCTGCAGCGGGAGCCTAACGTTTGCTGTTTATCATTTCATCAGTCTGAAGTTTGTGGATTGGATATATCGCCTTCAGAGCATTTTATTGCTTCAGGAGGAAACGATAATTTGCTGTGTCTCTGGGATTTAAGAGCTGCTGTGGGGGGCCCGCACCAGCAGCCTGCTGCTGCTGCTGCTGCTGCTGCAGGAGCAGGAGCAGGAGGAGGAACAGCAGCAAGAACAGCACTGCCTGGTCTAGACTGTCTCCAGCAGCAGACCCTTCACCACCCATCAGCAGCAGCAGCAACAACAGCAGCAACTACAACAGCTCCTTCTCCTGTCCTTGCAGGAGCAGCAGCAGCAGCAGCAGCTGCTGCTGCTGCTGCTGCTGAGGGGTCTCTGTTGGATGAAGAAGAAATACAAGGAGACACACAACTAGGAATAACAGGGGCGCGTTCATTGCTGCCGCCTGCAGCAGCAGCAGCAGCAACAGCAGCAGCAGCAACAGCAGCAGCAACAGGGGTAGGGGCGCTACCTCCCTTATGGGGCCCCTATCACCGTTTGCAGCAGCAGCAGCAGCAACTGTTGCTAATGCAGCAGCACCACCAGCAGCTGCTGCTGTTGCAGCAGCAGCTTCGGCTGCAGCAGCAGCAGCACTCGAGCTCTCCAACAACAGCAGCAGCAGGAGCATCATCATCATCATCATCATCATCATCAGCAGCAGCAGCAGCAGGGGCTCGGCTGCAGCAAAGGAGGCCCCTAAGAACAGCAGCAAATAACACTTCTCCTTTGCTTGTTTACAGCGAACATAAAGCAGCAGTAAAGGCTGTAAGATTCTGTCCGCACTTCAACGGCGTACTCGCAAGCGGAGGAGGAACAGCAGACAGACATATTCGCTTCTGGAACTCCAAAATGTAAACCCTAAACCCTAAACCCTAAACCCTAAACCCTAATCAACCCTAATAAACCTTAATAAACCCTAATAAACCCTAATAAACCCTAATAAACCCTGATAAACCCTGACAAACCCTCGTAGACCCTAATAAACCCTAATAAACCCTAATAAACCGTAATCAACCCTAATAAACCCTAATAAACCCTAATAAACCCTAAACCTTAAACCCTCGCTATAACCCTGCTGACTGAGGATCCCCACGTGTTGCGTCCATCGATGTTTTCTTTGATTTTTTTGTTTTATTTAAAAGCCTTTTTGTGCTTTTACTTCGTATAAAATGTATGTATATATGTATAGACGCGTATATATATATATATATATATTACAGTATATCTATTCATATACATGTACTTATACTCTATACATGTATATATATGTATATGCATGCAGAAAAACGTTTTATTTACTCTATTATACATTAAATAAATATGTGCAAATATGAATATGTGCGCATATATATACATATATATGTATATATATATATATATACATATATATATATATACATATATACATATATATATATATACATATATACATATATATATATACATATATACATATATATATATACATATATACATATATATATATATATACATATATATATACATATATATATACATATATACATATATATATACGTAATTATTTTTGTGGTGTATGTGTTGTTTATTATTATGTATTTCAAAAAAAGTATAAATATAAACACAAGCATAAATATAAGCATAAACATAAACATAAACATAAACATAAACATAAACATAACTGTAGACATAAAGATAAGCATAAACAAAATTATGAAGATAACAATAAACAAAACAACAAAACGAAAGCAAAATAGGAGTGAAACAAGTAAGTAAGATGAAAATAAAATTGTTTTTAGGCAATGTTTGTATGTATGCATGCATGCAGAGAAAGCAAGAGAAGTATATTTTGCGTCGATACGGGCAGCCAGGTGTGTAATATTGTTTTTAGCCCCTCTTCATTTTCTTTGTTAAGTACTCACGGTTTTTCTCTTAATCAAATATTTATTTGGAGATATAATTTACCTCTACTCCTGGCTGCTGCAGCCCCAACAGCAGCAACACCAGCTGCAGCAGCAGCAGCAGCAGCAGCAGCAGCTGGAACACCCGCAGCAGCAGCAGTTGAATCGGCAGCAGCACCTGCTGCTGCTGCTGCAGCAGCAGCAGCAAGGCCCAGCCCTATTGAATGCCTCTATCAACAAAATCAAAACACACATACACCGCACGCTGTACCCGTCGCTCGTACCGTCACACTCACAGGTAAGGGTTTAGGGTTTAGGGTTTGTTAGGGTTTAGGGTTTGTTAGGGTTTAGGGTTTGCGTTATATAGTGGGAGCATAATCTATCGCCATTTGTCTTCACTCCCGTTGCTGCTGTTGCATCCACAGCAACAGCAACGCAGTAGGTTGTAGGGTTTATTAGGGTTTACTGGGGTGTGTTAGGGTTTATTAGGGTTTATTAGGGTTTACTAGGGTTTATTAGGGTTTACGAAGGTTTATTACGGTTTACGAGGGTTTATGAGGGTTTAAGAGGGTTTATGAGGGTTTACGAGGGTTTATTAGGGTTTAAGAGGGTATACTAGTTTTTACGAGGGTTTACGAGGGTTTACGAGGGTTTACGAGGGTATACTAGAATTTATTGGGGTTTACGAGGGTTTATGAGGGTTTACTAGGGTGTGTTAGGGTTTATTAGGGTTTATTAGGGTTTACTAGGGTTTATTAGGGTTTACTGGGGTGTGTGAGGGTTTATTAGGGTTTACTAGGGTTTACTAGGGTTTGTTAGGGTTTACTAGGGTTTACTAGGGTTTCCTAGGGTTTACTAGGGTTAACTAGGGTTTCCTAGGGTTTGTTAGGGTTTGTTAGGGTTTATTAGGGTTTGTTAGGGTTTGCGGTTTCAGGGCACAGTTCGAGGGTTTTGTTTTTAGCTGCATCTCCGTGCGGGTCGAAGGTGGTGACGGGGGCGGGGAGAGGCGACGAAACTCTTCGCTTTTGGCGGGTGTTTGAAGAGAATAAGAAGACGAGTAAAGATAATTATTTATTTTAATTCAACGTGCTCTAGATACCTGTACTGTTATATAAATATATATACTTTTATGCTTATATTCATATATATATATATATATTTATATTTATTTATATTTATATATATATATATTTATTTATTTATTTGTGTATTTATATCTACAATTATATATGAAAGCAAAATTTTTATTAGAGCGTCTTCAGATAAAATAATTTTTTAACAAAGAAATATATTTATATTCAATTATTATTATTATTATTATTATTATTATTATTATTATTATTATTATTATTATTATTATTTAATATTATTGTTCAGAGTATTCTTATGTTATTTAATTATAATTTGTTTTATATACAGACTTTCTCTTTTTTTTGTATTTATATAGACAAGCGCTTTGTAGATGTCTTAATATAAACAAAAACAAATGAAGAAAGATAAACATACATTTATATATTTATATATTTAATATAATTTAAACAAACAAATCTTCTTTAAATATATTTATATAAACAAATTAATTTTATTTATACACAAGGGCACGAGAAGAACGACAAAATATAAATATTAACAAACAGAACACTATCAGAGGGGGCCTGCGTTGCTGCTGCTGCTGCTGACAGCAGCAGAAGTAAGAGCTGCAGCAGCAGCTAGCTGCAACAGCAGGAGCAGCAACAGCTAGCTGCAACAGGAGGAGCAGCATTATAGCTGCAGCAACAGCAGCAGCAACATAACTGCAGCAACAGCAACAGACACACTGCTGCAAGCAGCAACGAAGAATTGAGAGGAAGATACACCTGCAGCTAGCTAGCTATAGCTAGCGGCAGCTAGCTATATCTATCTATAGCTAAGCACTCCTACGGGTCCACCTAACTAAGCCAAAGCAACCGAAGCCAATCTGGCTTCCCGCAGCTAGCAGCAGCAGCTAGCAACAGCAGCAGCTAGCTGCAGCAGCAGCAACTAGCGACAGCAGCAGTAGCTAGCGACAGCAGCAGTAGCTAGCGACAGCAGCAGCAGCTAGCAGCAGTAGCAGCAGCAGTAGCAGCAGCAGTGGCAGCAGCAGCAGCTAGCAGCAGTAGCAGCAGCAGTAACAGCAGCAGTAGCAGCAGCAGCACCAGCTAGCTGCAGCTAGCGACGGCAGAACCAGCTAGCTGCAGCTAGCCAGAAAGGGTCCTCTCTTTTAGTGTTGAGGTGTACACCCCTAGCAGGCGAGCTGAGGGTTTAGGGTTTTGTATCTGCAGCAAAAGGGGGGTTCCTAGGGTTTTGTTGTTTGCTTTCATGCACAGAAAATGCAGCTGCAGCAGCAGCAGCGGCAGCAGCAGCTAGCAACAGCAGCAGCAGCAGCAACAGGAGGAGCAGCAGCAGCATATGTTTTGTATCTGTACACCCCAGAGAGAAACAAACGCCTCTCCGGCTGTCTCTGCTTATCGCCTGCTGCTGCTTTTTTTAATATCTAAAAACCCTAAACCCTAAAACCCTAAACCCTAAACCATAGGAGAAGGTGGCTGACCCTCCGCACACACTGCAGCTGAAACCCTAAACCCTAAACCCTAAGCCCTAAACCCTAGGATTCTAATCGTTAAGCAGTGAACATTAAACCCTAAACCCTTGGTTTCTAAACCCTAAACCCTAAACCCTAAAGTTTATAACGCCGCATTAACCTGCAGACAGCAGCAGCTTGGGGGCCCCCCAGGGGCCCCCAGCAGACGGAGGGGGCCCCTCTGGTGTAGAGTTTAGCAGCAGCATTATTTACTATTTTGTTTTTTATGAGTAAATTTTATTAAAATGTTTTGTTTTGTTTGTCTATACACTTCTCCTTTTAACAGAAAGGGGGGGCCCCTTTGAGACCTTGGCGGCCTCAGCAGCAGCAGCAGCAGCAGCAGCAGCACCAGCAGCAAACAAAGCAGCAGCAGCAGCAGCAGAATTTGTTCCTGCTGCAGCATTTTCTAAACCCTATTTATTTTTGTTGCTTTCTTCAGTGCTGGGCCCGGGGTGTTTTACGGTGTCAGCCAGCAGCAGCAGCAGCAGCAGCAGCAGCAACACAAGCAGCAACATCACCAACACCAGAAGCAGCAGCAGCAGCAGCAGCAGCAGATCTTCTTAACGTTTTCTTCGGGGTGCTATCGCTGCAGATTACAAACCCAATGCTCTGTGTGCCGAGGGTTTAGGGCTCAAGCTGCAAAAGCGGTGGTTTAGGGTTTAGGGTTTAGGGTTTAGGGTTTAGGGCAAAAGCCCTAGCCCCCACCCGAAGGAGTGCCCTCCCTTCTCTCCCGTGTGTGGCTGACTATAAGAGCGCAGCAGCAGCAGCAGCAGCAGCGGCAACCATAGCAGCAGCAGCAGCAGCTACAGCAGCAGCAGCAGCAGCAGCAGCAGGTTATTGTACTTGTTTTTTGTCCGTTCTTTGTTTTTTTCTCTGCATGCGTCCGTATAAACATTAAAAAAGATGAATAAAAAGAAGCTGGAGGCAGGGGGGCCCCCCTCGCCTACAGGGGCCCCTCCCACCAGCGCAGCAGGGGCCCCCGCTTCTGCTGCTGCACAGGGGCCCCGACTCACGTCTTCTGAAGCTGCTGCAGCTTCAGAGGGGTCCCAAGCTGCTGCAGCTTCAGAGAAGACCCCAGCAGCAGCAGCAGCTTCAGAGGGGCCCCCAGCAGCAGCAGCAGCTTCAGAGGGGCCCCCAGCAGCAGCAGCAGCTT
>NW_013549371.1:0-9752 GCF_000499425.1 Eimeria acervulina | reverse complement strand
TATGCATAGATATATATAGATGCATATATATATATATATATACATCTGTATATAAATATGTGTATATATGTATATATATATATATATATATTAGATGTATATATATATATATATATATCTATACATATCTATGCATATATATATACATATATATATATATATGTATATATATATATATATTTATGTTGTCTGACTTTATATTTTTTGAGTATTTCTGCGAGGTGCTCTTTGAATGCACTGATTTGGTGTTTCGCTGAATGACAGTCCGAAGTCCCTCTTCGGCTGTCTGCGCATCTCCAGAGGGTCGAAGGTATATCTTTAATAAAGCGCAGATACACCTCGTTGAGACATGCAAAGGCAATCCTGATCAACATGCACACACACAAACCCTAAACAACAAACCCTAAACAACAAACCCTAAACAACAAACCCTAAACCCTAAACAACAAACCCTGAACAACAAACCCTGAACAACAAACCCTAAGCAATAAACCCTGAACAACAAACCCTAAACAATAAACCCTAAACAATAAACAACAAACCCTAAATAACAAACCCTAAACACTAAACAACAAACCCTAAACAACAAACCCTGAACCCTAAGCAGACGACATACATATACACATATGCACATACACACAAAGAAAGAAAGAAGAAACAGAGACAGAGACAGAGACAGAAGGAGAAAGAAACAAACGAAGAAACAAACAGAGACAGACAGCAGCAGGCGCGCCTAGGGTTTAGTAAGTTAATGAGGCTTTAGGGTTTAGGGTTTAGGGTTTATACCTTCGTGGGTATCTACTGTCTCCTACAGCTAAAACAGCAAGAGAATCCGGATAACGAAAAACAAATGCGCAAGACCCTTCATGCTCAACTTCCTGCTGACTCCCTACTGGAAGCTGCACATACACCCCAAACCCTAAACCCTAAACCCTAAACCCTAAACCCTAAACCCTAAACCCTAAACCCTAGAGATAGAGCCCAATGCCCTAAACCCCAAATGCAAATACACAATACGATTCATGCTCTATTTCCTGCTGATACCTCATCGGAAGCTGCATATACACCCCAAACCCTAAACCCTAAACCCGTAATGAATGCAAATGAATAACAACTAAAAACTCAGGTGTCTGTACACCTCAAACAACACACCCGGGGGATGGCGGTCCTTGCAACGAACTTCAGCCCCTCCTTTACAGTGTTGCGTTGATAGAAGGAAAAGCTGAGACGCAAACCCTAAACCCTAAACCCTAAACCCTAAACCGCAAGTCCTGAACCCTGAACCCTAAACCCTAAACCGCAAGCCCTGAACGCTAAAACCTAAACCCTAAACCGCAAGCCCTGAACGCTAAAACCTAAACCCTAAACCCTAAACCCTAAACTACCAACTAACCCTACCTCTCTTGCCCCAGCGTTATTGCAGGAAGGCTGAGGGGACGAGTGTCTAGCAGAAGGAAATCCTAAACCCTAAACCCTAAACCCTAAACCCTAAATCGGTATGTAAGGATAAAAAGGGATCCAAGTGGGGTTTGGTGGCACAAAGATTTAGGTAGCAGACGCAGCAACGCTATAGCGTCAAACCCTAAACCCTAAACCCTAAACCCCAAACCCTAAACCCTAAACCCTTATGGTGGGGTTGAGACGCACCTAGAGAGGTCATAAGCAGCGCTAAGGAAGGCGACGCTGTCAGAGCCGGCAGGGCATCGACAGACGAAAATGGCAATAAGCTTCATCCCTAAACCCTAGACCCTAAACCCTAAACCCTAAACCCTAAACCCTAAACCCTAACCCCCCCAGTCCTCTGCTGCCAGGCGGATCAGCCGCATGCAGCGGCATCTGGCGGCGCTTGAAGCCGCTGCCGTTGGTGTTTCGGGCTGCAGGTGAGAGGTGCATCCAAGGGGAAGCGAGAGCTTAGGGTTTAGGGTTTAGGGTTTAGGGTGTCTTTGCGCGGTTAGACAACGAAGCGCTCTGTATAGACACAGGAAGACAGCAGCAAAAGATATACTATTGCAGAAATAAAATAAAGATGCAGAGAGGCTGAAAAACCCTCTAGCAGCAGCAACAGAAATAAATTCTGTGGTGTACATACACCTGAGGATCGCGCTGCTGCTGCTGCTGCTGCTGCTGCTGCTGCTGTTGCTAATGAAAAGCGAAGAAACGAAGAAACGCAGAAGAATAATAAATAATAAAAAGAAAAAGAAAGAAATATTAAACAAATAAAGAAGAGCACAATATGCTACCTTTCTACACACGACCGCACGCATGCCGCCAAACCCTAAACCCTAATAAACCCTAAACCCTAATAATAAACCCTAAACCCTAGAGCCCGAAGGCGAGAGCGTTCAGGTATCCATAGCTTATGAGTTAATAACCCCAACTATAGTTTGTTTTCTTCTCTCTAAATATATATATACATCTATCTTTCTGTAGTATTAATGAAGCCTTTTTTTAAATTAGGGTTTAGGGTTTAGGGTTTAGGGTTTAGGGTTTATTGTCAATAGGGGTTCGACGATCTTGGGGCTGTTGGTCGGTGGTGGTGAAGTGCTGGGTTTGTTTGAGTTTATAACTTTTCTCTGTTAAGCATCTTGATTTTCTTCTTTTTTGTGTATTTATCTTTGTTTATTCTGCTGCTGCGGTGTACATACACCGCAGCAGCTGCAGCTGGAGCTCCCGCTGGTGGTAGTTTTTCGGCTTAGGGTTTAGGGTTTAGGGTTTAGGGTTTAGGGTTTACAGACAGCTTAAGAACATGCTCGAGCTGTCTGTCTTGTTTATTTAATCAGGAGAGAAGAACAGAGTTTGTTTCTGAGCTTTGTTCGGGGTGTGCTAATACAACATCTACACACATATATACAATATATATTATATATAATATATATTACATATATATATTATATCTAATAAATATAATATATATAGTATATATATGTATATATATATATATTATAATATAGATATGTAGATACATTTATATATTCATCTATATATCTAAACATATATATATTTATATATCTAAACAAACATATATATATATATATATATTATTTGCATTTTAGTGTATATATATATATTTATTTATTTATTTAGATTGGGTGTCTCCTTTGCTGTTATTTCTTTTCTTTTCTTTTCTTTTCTTCTCTTCTTTTATTCTTTTTCATCTCTTTTACTCTTTTTCTTTATTTTCTTTTATTCTTTTTCATTTATTTTATTCTTATTCTTTTATTTTATTCTTATTCTTTTATTTTATTTTTATTCTTTTATTTTATTTTATTCTTCTGTCTATTCTTTTTCTTTTTCTTTTCTTCTCTTCCCCCAGCCAAATTGTTTATCTCTCGCCAGCGAGAGAGACGAAGACAGAGACTAATAAAGAGACAAATAAAGAGATAAATAAAGAGATGAAGAAGGAGATACAAACAAACAAACAAAGAGAGACAAAGAAAGAAAGAAAAATAAATATATACATTTCGTTTTTCTGTTGTGTGTATTGAGGCGTACGTACACCTCAACACATCCATATTATATACATATACATATATATACATATATATATATATATATATTCTTTTTTTTCTGTTTGTTGAGGTGTACATACACCTCAACAACAGGCTTCTGATGTTGAGATTAGAATGTCTCCTCCTCTTCCTGCAGCATTTCCTCGTGTCCCTCCTGAGTCCCCGTTTACAACAACAAATAGGCTTTCGTGGTCTTTGAAGTGGAGTGGGTATCAAACTTTAGAGCTGTCTTCAGGTATTGTTTATCTCCCAGTGTATACGCAGCTAGGCAAGGGGCAATTTGGGAGGGTCTTTGAAGTTGTTCCTGCTTCTCCTCCTCCTGCTGCTGCTCCTGCTGCTGCTGCTGCTGCTGGAGGTGCAGCAGCAACTGCAACACCAACAGCAGATAATGCAGCCGCAAATTCAGGGACGCAGCAAACAACAGATGCTCCTGCTGCAGCAAATGCAGCAGCAGCAGCAGCAAATGGAGGCGACCACTTGCGCTCTGGTTCCCCACCTAACCCAGCAGCAGCAGCAGCAGCAACATCAGCAGCAGCAGGTGTAGGAGCAGCAGCAGCAGCAACTGCAGCTCCTCCTCCTCGCTTGCCTGCTTCTCAGAGATATGCAGCAAAGCTGCTGCTGCTGCCTAACTATAAACGCGAAGGTGTTACTGCCGATTTGCTGCGAGAGTTCTCGATGTATGGAGATCTAGAGACGCCAGGGTCTGAGGGTTTAGGGTTTGCTAATGTATTAAAAGTCTTCGGTATTACAAGCTGCATTCAGTTCTCTAAACCCTTTGCAGATGCCTATCTCTCAGGTGTACAGACAGCTGGCGTTCTCGTTGTCGAAAGATGTGCCTCTGACTTCGCTGCATTCGTCAGACTCCTCAACTTGCAGAAGAAATTAAACCACTCAGCACTCAAATTCTATGCTTGGCAGCTACTCAACGGTACGCCTAGGGTTTACGCTCTAGGCTCTAGGGTTTAGGGTTTAGGGGTCAGGGTTTAGGGTTTAGGGGTCAGGGTTTAGGGGTGAGGAATTAGGGTTTAGGGTTTAGGGTTTAGGGGTGAGGAATTAAGGTTTTGGGGTATGGGTGGGGTTAAGGTTTAGGGTTTAGGGGGTTTTTAGGGTTTAGGGCTTGGGGGCCGGGGTTTAGGGTTTAGGGTTTAGGGTTTACGGTAGCGCGTGGTGATTTACTGTGGTGAATAGGGTTACTAGGGTTACTAGGGTTTAGGGTTTAGTGTTTAGGGTTTAGAGTTGATTGTCGCAGGAGTTGCTCGTCTGCACGGGCGTGGGGTTGTACACCGGGATCTGAAGCCCGAAAACATTTTAGTTGCTGCTGCTGCTGTTGCTGAAGGAGAGCAGTTGCTGCAGCAAGGAGTAGGGGTTTTGAAGATTGCTGACTTAGGGATGGCGAGGAAGATGCGAGCAGTCCTGGGGCAGCAACCAGCAGGCAAGCCTCAACTCAGCTAATTAGGGTTTAGGGTTTAGGGTTTAGGGTTTAGGGGGGACGGGGTAGGGTTTAGGGTTTAGGGAGTTGGAGGGGTTGGGGCAGACAGCTGAGGGTTCAGGGAAGGGGGATTATAGCGCAGGGTTTCAATGGATTAGGGTTTAGGGTTTAGGGTTTAGGGTTTCTTTTGCTTAGGCACTCGCGCGTGGTCTTTGCCGTTCCGAAGTGTCTCTGCAGCTCCTGGGCCTCCTGCTTCGCAGCAGGATCAGCAGCAGCAGCAGGAGCAGCAGCAGCAGGAGCCCCAGCAGCAGCAGCAGCAGCAGCAGCAGCAGCAGCAACAGGAGCAGCAGGAGTATGCATGCTTAAAGGAGGGGCCCCGGGGCCCTGATGAGTGGCGCCTGCTTACAATGAGGCAGTCTGGACGCGTCGTTACTTTACCATACAGACCTCCTGAAATATTAGCTGCTGCTGCTGCTAATCAGAGTGCAGCAAAACTCCCTGTATGCTGCTGCTGCTGCTGCTGCTGCTGCTGTTGCTGTTGCTGCTGGTGCTGCTGGTGTTGCGCTGCAGTGGGTCCTGTTGATCCTCTGCACCTGCTACGATTGCTGCTGATTCTGCTGTTGCTGCTGCTGCTGCTGGTTTATTGCGTGTGGGGTTTTCAGAAGGGAAGAAGTGATGGAGGGAACGTGTTTAGGGTTTAGGGTTTAGGGTTTAGGGTTTAGGGTTTAGGGTTGTTTGTGTCTCTTGCTTCGCTTTGTTCCTGTATCTGTTTGTTGTTGTTGTTGTTTATTATTGATGTTGTAATTTGTTTCTGCATATGTACGAAGTATTTGTTCGTCTGTTTATTTGTTTGGTTTATTTATTTATTTATTTGTTGCTGTCTTGTTTGTTTGCTGCCGCTGCCGCTGCTGCTGCTGCTGCTGCTGCTGCTGCAGCTATTTTCTTTGCTGATGAAGTACCACCACTACTCGTACTCCTACTGTTTCTCGTATTGGTTTTTGTTGTTGTTGTTGCTGCTGCTGCTGCTGTGTGCATGCACAGGTTGCAGCATTTTCTTCTGCATGCGATGTGTGGTCTGTGGGAGTAATACTTTTAGAGTTATGTCTACCTCAAGCTTTATCGAGGCCTTTCAAGTGGAACTTTGCGTTTGTTCTTCACGGTGTTTGTCGTGCGGCATTTAATATGGAATTCATGATTCTTGAAAATATATTCAAAGTCCTTGGAAAACCTGCAGACCCCACACAACTCCAAGACATGCTCGCGTACGATCCCGATCCCGATCCCGATCCCGATCCCAACCCCACAATCGATCCCAACCCCACACTCCATACAACTGGTACAGGAGTCAGCGCTCATTATTCGTTTATTTTACTATTGAGTTATTTTATTATTCGTTTATTTTATTATCAATGTATTGTATTACTAATATATTCTATTAATAATTTATTTTACTATTCATTTATTTTATAATTAATTTATTTTTGTTTGTTTGTTTGCATGCAGGTTGTCTGGCGAACAGCGCGACGCTCTCTGTTCTTTTTTCGGGGCTTTTCCTTCTCTGTCTCACAACGAAAGAAAAGCTGCTTTACTGGACTTCATCTTAGAAAGAGGAGGAATACCGTTAGACGCCCTAGGCCTAGACCTTCTTGCTAGGTAATAACAAACAAACAATAATAATAATAATAATAATATTGTTATAAAATTGTAATAATATTATAATAATAATATTATACCGTTAGACGGTCTAGGCCTAGACCTGCTAGCTAGGTATTAACAAACAATAATACTATAATAATGATAATAATATATTAATAACAATAATAATATAATAATAATAATGACGATAACAATAATAAGAATATAAACCAGCAACAGCAACAGTACTATATAATAATAATAACAACAACAACAATATAATAATAATAATAATAATAATAAATCTCTGTTAATAATGAACTTCTTTGCTTGTCTCTCTTTATTATATCTTTTCCTTTGCTTGGCGTCTCTCTTTCTACTGTCCCCTTTTACTGTCTCCTTTTACTGTCTCCTTTTACTGTCTCCTTTTAGGCTGCTTCATGTGTCTCCTTCTCGGCGTCTCTCCGCGCACTCTGCATTATCCCATCCTTGGTTTCACGACTTGCCTTTTGAGCAAATGAACCGTTTAGGTCTTTCATTTCACCTCGCAGGTAAACCCTAAACCCTAAACCCTAAACCCTAGGGCTAAACCCTAAACCCTAATAATAGCAGACTCGAAGGGTTGGGGTGAAGGGCATCTGCGATATAGCGGTGTAAGAACGCACCCAGCTGTTTCAAACCTACATACTTTAGGGTTTAGGGTTTAGGGTTTAGGGTTTAGGGTTTGTGAGTAGACTTGGAGATCCCTGCATTTCGTGCTGCTCTTCCGTCTCCTCTTCGACGTTGTCTGGCTGCATTGGAAGCAAAGGGGCGTCTACCTTCCAGCACTCGCTTTGCATGTCACGCGCTGCTGCAGCAAGCCTTGCTGCAGCAGCATCAGCAGCAGCAGCAGCAGCAGAAGCAGCAGCAGCAGCAACAGCAGCAGCAAGGCGTTTGCAACAGGCGATCGGGAGATAACAACCGACGCAGCGGCAGCAGCGTCAGTGGACAGAAGATTCGAAGCAGCAGCAACAACAGCAGCAACAGCATGAGAGCAGCAGCTACTGCGGCTGCTGCTGCAGCAGCTGCAGCTCCCGCAGTGAAACAGCAGCTGCTGCTGCAGCAGCAGCAACAGCTGCACAGCAGCAGCAGCAACATTAGCAGCAGCAGCATGGCGGCTTCCTCTTCAAGCTGCAGGTCATCTGGGGGAAGAGCCTTTCGGTCCGTTGCTGCTGCTGCGTTGCAGCGAGGCAGCAACAGCACCACCAGCAACAGCAGCAGTAGCAGCAGCAGCAGCGTAAACCGCAGCAGCAGCAACAGCAATACCAGGAGGAGCGACTCTGTCTCTATCGATTCGCAGCAGAAGGGCGTCGACGCAGCACAAAGGAGACCCCGAAACATGCAGCAACAGCAGCAGCAACAGCAGCAGCTGCAGCAGCAGCAGCAGCAGCAGAGACACAAGAATGGAGTCCTTTGTCCCCAGTCAGGTGTCTCCAGAAGGCCGCAGTGTGCTGGCAGTGATGACGAGCTTGTTAGAAGTAAGATTTGTCTCTTCTTCTTTCTCTATTCAAACAAATCTGCGGTGTACATACACCGCAAATGCTGCCCTTTGCAGCTCTGCTGCTGCAGCCAGAAGTGCAGCGGAACTTCGATACAAACAAATAAACATATTAGGGGTGTATATCTACTAGATATTATATATATAATATATATAGCTTTATCTGTTTATGATATGTAATTATATATATGTATATATGTGTTTACAATTCGATGCTTTAGAGCTTGAGGGTACAGGGTTTGCGGTTTGAGGGTTTAGGGTTTAGGGTTTAGGGTTTGTTTGTTGTGCAGGTCCTTGGCGCTGCGCTCGTCCTGCTGCAGTAAGCGCCTCCACTTCGCTGCTTCCGTCTCTGCCGCTGCGGCGCCCTCTGAGTCAGAGGGGCCCCCTCTGCAGCTTATTGCCTGCAGCAGCAGCACCTGCTGCTGCTGCTGCTGCTGCTGCTGCTGCTGCAGGGAGAGGCAACACCGCCTCCCCCCGTAAGTGTCAACGAGCAGCAAGCGCTTTTGACTGTAAGTCTGAAGGAAGCACTCCTTATCATGATGCTTTATCAGAACACAGCGCTTCACCCTTAGCTGCTGCTGCTGCTGCTGCTGCTGCTGTTATCCCTGCTGCTGCTGGCGAGCAGTGCAGCAATGAGAACGTTGACTCGTCGCAAGATGCAGCCAGCATCAGCAGCAGCAGCAGCAGCAGCAGCGCTGCAGCAGCAGCCAAGAAGAGAGGGATGCAGACAGTTCGTTGTGGTGTGCCGAGTGTACCTGCTGCTGCTGGTAAGGAGCAGAAACCCCTCCGAAGAGCGAAGAGGCTGCGCAGGGGGTCTGAGACTTAGATATTTACTGCATTTCTTTTTTCTTTTTGTTAAGAGGGATAGGCAAAGAGACAACTAAAAGTTAAATTAATAATATAATAAACAAAGGAGACTCTTACTTCTTATTAGACAGAGAAGAGACAGAAACAGAGACAAAAACAAAGACAGAGACAGAAGCAGGGGCACAGAGAAGGAGACTGAAAGGGAGACAGAAAAGGAGACAGAAATAGAAAAGAAGACAGAGACAGAGACAGAGACAGAGACAGATAAGAAGACAGAGACAGATAAGGAGACAGAGACAGGGACAGAGACAGAAAAGGAGACAGAGATAGAAAAGGAGACAGAGACAGATAACGAGACAAAAACAGGGGCATAGACAGAGAGGAGACAGAGACAGACAGAAAGAGACAGAGACGAACAGATACAGAGACAGACAGAAAGAGACAGAGACATATGAAATCTGTCTCTGTCTCTGTCTCTGTCTGCATTCGCCTCTTCTTTTATAAAGAACAGCATCTCTCAACTCCTATCTCTAAATGCTGCTGCACTATGCGCTGCATCTACACCAACAGCAGCAAACCCTCAAACAACTCTTGCATTCTGCGGCTCGGGGGCCCCCTGGGGGCCCCTTTGAGATATATATGAGGGGCCCCCAGGGGCCCCATGGGGCCCCATGGGGCCCTCCGAGGGGTACCTGAGGGGCCCCCCTTAGGTGGGGCCCCCTCAAGGGGCCCCCAGGTGCGCAGGGGCCCCCCGAAGGGTATAAGAGGACCCTGGGGGCCCCCTCCGAAGTATCTGAGGGGCCCCAGACCTCTGGGGGATATATATATATATATA
>NW_013549372.1:0-7678 GCF_000499425.1 Eimeria acervulina | reverse complement strand
AAAGGAGACAGAGATAGAGACAAACAGAGACAAACAAAGACAAGAGGAGACAGACAAACAAAAGGAGACAGACAAACAAACAGAGACAAACAGACACAAACAAAGACAAGAGGACACAAAAAGAGAGAGAAGAAGACAAAGGGAGACACCAGAAGACAAATGGAGACAGCAGAAGACAAAAGGAGACAGAAGAAGACAGATGGAGACAAAAAAGAGAAAAATAGACGAAAGGAGAGAACGGGAGACAGCGGAAGACAAAAGGAGGCAGATAAAGACAAAAGGAGACAGATAGAGACAAAAGGAGACAGATAGAAACAAAAGGAGACATATAGAGACAAAAGGAGACGGATAGAGACAAAAGGAGACAGATAGAGACAAAAGGAGACATAAAGAGACAAAAGGAGACAGCAGAAGACAAAAGGAGACAGATAAAGACAAAAGGAGACAGACAAAGACAAAAGGAGACAGACGAAGACAAAAGGAGACAGTAGGAGACACCTCACAAGACTATCGCTTTTTAGTACGTCTTTTAACCTAAGAAATTCTTCTGCTGTTTTGTCCGGGCTGTTGTCGTCCACCACAATTAATTCAAACTCCGCATTCCTGCAGCAAGGTGCATATACACCCCAAAGTGTCATGAGCATATATATATATATATATGCAGATACACCCTAAGCCCTCCCAAGGGGGTATTGGCGGTGTATATAAACTGCATGTTTCACAACTGCAGCAAAAGGAGACAAAGAGGAGACAGCAGACAGCAGACAGCAGACAGCAGCAAGAGAGGAGACAGCAGACAATAGCAACAGAGGAGACAGCAGACAGCAGCAAAAGAAGAGACAGCAAACAGCAACACGCATAAGGAGACAGCAGCAGAAGAGGAGACAGCAAACAGCAGCAAAAGGAAGCAGCAGAGAGCAGCAGAGGAGAAGACAGCATACAGCAGCAGAAGAGGAGACAGCAAACAGCAGACAGTAGACAGCAACACGCATAAGGAGACAGCAGTTAGCAGCAAAAGGAGACAGCAGCCATCAGCAGAAGAAGAGAAAGCAGCAGAAGAGGAGCCAGCAGAGAGCAGCAGAAGGGGAGACAGCAAACAGCAGCAGCAGAAGAGACAGCAGCAGAAGAGGAGACAGCAAACAGCAGCAAAAGGAGACAGCAGAGAGCAGCAGCAGAAGAGACAGCAGCAGAAGAGGAGACAGCAAACAGCAGAAGCAGAAGAGGAGACAGCAGAGAGCAGCAAAAGGAGACAGCAGAGAGCAGCAGCAGACGAAGAGCCGCACATGGATTCAAATGCTTCTTTAATAAGAAAAGTAATTAGAGGTAAATTCTTGCGTTCGTTGTAAGTCGGCAAAATAACAGTGTACATCGCCTGCATCTTGTAGAGCTGCCTATACACCCCGTTCAATAGACAGAAAATATATTAAATATAATTAAAATAATAATATTTAAACGCCTTTATATCATATTAAATACACAAACATTCACAACAAACAAACAAACATAAAAAAATCAAAGCCGTACGGGGCCCCACCGCCGACGCAGCAGCTAAAGCCCCAAGGGGCCCCCCCGTAAACCCTAAACCCTAAACCCTAAACCCTAAACCCTAAAAATAGCTAGAAGTTATTAACAGGATAAGGAGAAAGACACAAATATTGCAGCTTATTACAACGCCGTCTGAGGTGTATAGGCAGCTCCGTCTCCTCAACTTTGAGACAGGGGAGAGCATCAGCAACCTCCTAGCTAAACCCTAAACCCTAAACCCTAAACCCTAAACCCTAAATCCTAAGCCCTAAACTCTAAATCCCAAACGGCTAATCCTTGACTTATAGTCCCCAAACCCTTATCCCTTGAAAGCACTATACAACCTAAACCCTAAACCCTAAACACTAAACCCTAAATTATCCCTTAACATCTCAACTTTGTTGAAGTTGGCGCCTTCTTAACCAAACAAAAACAGAAAATTTAAAGACAAACAAATAAAGAGGCCCCTCTACCTCGACATACACACCGTGGCTGCATAGGGTAGGAACTTAGCTATCTACAGCTAGCTACAGCTAGCTACAGCTAGCTGCAGCTACCTATAGCTAGCTACAGCTAGCTAAAGCGAGGAAGGAAGTTAGCTAGCTGGAGCTGGTGGCAGCTAGCTACAGCTAGCTATGGCTAGCTACAGCTAGCTGATGGCAGGTGCAGCCAGCTATAACAACTCTTTGCTGCTGAATCGCTGCGGCTGCTGCTGCTGCTGCTGGAGAAAAATAAAATAATAAGGAGGGGTTTAAATGAGTAGCAACTCATTAATAATATTTATTTATTAGCGACTCCTGCAGACCCCCCCGCCTGGATCGATGCACTGAAGCAAACCAACACAAATCCCCGCTGCTGCTGCTGCTGCTGCTGCTGCTGCTGCAGTTGCTGTTTCTGCTACTGTTGCTGCTGCTGATGCTATTGGTGGTGCTGATGCTGTTGGTGGTGCCGATGCTGTTGTTGGTGGTGCTGCTGTTGCTGCTGCAGCTGGTGGTACTGCTGTTGCTACTGCTGCTGCTGCTGCCGCTGCTGCTGCTGTTGTTGTTGCTGCTGCTGCTTAACACCGCCGTTAGTGCACGAATTGTTGTTATGGAAGCAAATACAGTTTTAGCAAGAAGACAGAGAACAGAGAAGAGCAGCAAATTTTTTTTTTGTTGCTGCTGCCACCCTACTTTATTTGCTGATTAGCCCTAGCAGCAGCAGCAGCAGCAGCAGCACCAGAGGTTTGTGCGCCTAAGTGCTGCTGTTGCTGTTGGTGTGGTTGCTGCTGCTAGTGTTGCTGTTCCTGTTGTTGCTGCTGCTTTTGCTGCCGGTGCTGCTGGTGTTGCTGCTGCTGCTGTTGTTGCTGCCGTTGCTGCTGCTAAGTCTCTCCGCATGCAGCAACAACCCCACCGCTAAAAACTGCAAGCAGCCAGAAGGACAGCAATGCACCATCAACAGCAGCAGCAGTAGCCCTAGCAGCAGCAGCAGCAGCAGCAACTGCAGCAGCAGCAGCAGCAAGAAGGGCCTCCCCGTGTCTGTGTGAGTGGCTTTGTGCAGCTGGGTGTACCTCAGGGGGGAAGCGAGAAGCAGCAGCAGCAGCAGCAACAACAGCAGCAGCAGCAGCAGCAAAAACACCAACAGCTGAAGCAGCAGCAGCAAGAGCAACAGCAGCGGCAGGAGGAGCAACAGCAGCAGCCGCAACAGAAACAGCAGCAACAGCAACAATAGCAGCAGCAGGTATACTGCTACTACCAAAGAGAATAAATCATCATTCAAGTGTCTCCTGAAGCTGTCTCCATCGCTGCTGCTACTCACTGATACGCAGCAGCAAGAGAGGTACTGCTGCAGCATGCAGCAACGCCAGCAGCAGCAGCAACAGCAGCAGCAACAGCAGCAGCAACAGTAGCAGCAACAGCAGCAGCAACAGCAGCAGCAGCAAGAGCGGAGCTAGCGGTAACACTGCGTTTGGTTAGTGCCTCCTTCTTGATTTGTTTTGTTTTATTTATTATTTGCTTTTATTGTTTCTTTTATTTGTTTATTTTTAATGAAGTAGGTGCAGCAACAAATGTAAGAAGATGCTGCGGAGACAGCAGAGGAGAAACCCTATAAAAGGAGACAGCTGCAGCAGCAGCTGTCTCCGGCGTCACAGCTGCAGTAAAGAAGTTAATGCTGTCTCTTTTCTTTCTTTATTAAAGGGATTAAGGTAGAAGAATAAATAAAAGTAATAGATTATCTTGCTGCTGCTGCTGCTGCTGCTGCTGCTGGCGGGCCTCGCTCTATGCTCGGGTGTCTCCGCAGCTCCTTCGCTATTGCAGAGAAGAGGCAAGTTTTAACTGTTTTTATTTTGAATAAAAGATATTAATTAAGTTTTAATAGACTATAGAAGAAGGCAGCAAAGAGGCCGCTCACGGCTTGCGCCTTCTACAGCAGCAGCAGCAGCCGCTGCTGCTGCTGCTGCTGCTGCTGCTGCTGCTGAGGAAGGCCTTCACCTTCATATGGGGATTTCTGGCTGTCTGTACAGCTGCATAGAAGAGGAAAAAATCTTATAAATAAAGTATTATATATTTTTTGTTTATTTCGCATGTCTGTCTCCGCTGCAGCACAAAAGGAGACAGCTCTGCTGCTGTATATAAAGAGAGAGACCAGCGGTCTCCTTATATTTGGGGTGTACATACAGCTGAATTTATCATAAAGGTAGACAGAGTTTATTTATCTTATTTTTTGTTTTTTCTTTGATTTATACTGCAAAGAGCTCTGTATAAGGCTGCGTAAAGCCTATAGAGATATCTCTTTAACCTCATATCTGTCTCCTTTATCTTTAAGTGTCTCCTTTACCTTCATCTGTCCCCTTCTTCCTTCTCTGTCTCCTTCTTTGTTTAGTTTTAACCCTTTCTTTATTTATTTTAAAAAAAACAAAGACAGAAAAAAATACTATAAGCAGCAAGAAGGCCCCCAGGTGTATATGGAGACAGAAGGAGACACCCAAGGAGACAGTTTAAAAGAAAGATAAAGAAAGATAAAGATAGATAAACAAATACATAAAGATAAAGATAAAGACGAGAAGAAGAAGAAGAGGGTGCATGCAGAGCTAAAGGAGTAGAAGAGAAGAGACAGCAGATAAAAGAAGCAAGGAAGAGACAGAGACAGGGACAGAGACAGCAGCTGTCTCCTCTCTACTGTCTCCTTCTATGATGTCTCCTCTCTTCTGCTTCAGGCAGCAGGCCTGCCGCTGTCTCTTCTCAAGTTGCTTGTCTTCACTCTTCTTCTTCTGCTGTCTCCTTTTCTTGGGTATGTGCTCTCGCTGTCTCCTATGTACCCTCTTATCTCTTTCTTCTGTCTCTTCTCGCTGTCTCCTTCTTCTGTCTCTCTTCTCTTGATTTACTTCTTCTGTCTCTTCTTGCTGTCTCCTTCTCTCTCTGTCTCTTTCTCTGCCTCTTGTTGTTTTGTGTTTTCTGTCTCCTTCTGTCTCTTCTCTTTCTCCTCCTGTCTCCTTTCTGTCTCCTTTCTCTCTCTCTTTTTGTCTTCTGTCTCCTTTCTGCCTCTCTCTGTCTTCTTCTGTCTTCTTCTCTCTCTCCTTCTGTCTTCTTCTGTCTCCTTTTGTCTCCCTCTGTCTTCTGTCTTCTTCTGTCTCTCTCTGTCTTCTTCTGTCTCCTTCTGTCTCCTTATAATTGTCTCCGTTTGATTTATGCATGTGGCTGCAGGGGCATTATCATCTGCATATCCAGAGGAGACACCTGTGCTGCAGGAGACAGAGTTAGCAGCTCAGAGCGGGGACCCTGCTGCAGCAGATACGCCTCTGCTGCAGCACACGGGAGAGGAGCCGCCGCCGCCACAGCAGCAGCAGCCGCAGCAGAAACAGAAGCAGAAGCAGAAGCAGAAGGAGAAGCAGAAGCACAAGCATTGGCCGAAGTGGGGGAAGCAGCAGCACACGTGAAGAGACAGCAGCCAGCAGCAGCAACTCAGATGTTGCTGTCCCCTCTACGCCTCGTAAGAAGAGAGAGCGACGCCTTGAAGGGGCTCTCAATACTTTACACAGTAAGTTTATTTGTCTGTCTCCTCTCTCTCTCTCTCTGTCTCTGTCTGTCTCCTCTCTCTCTCTCTGTCTCTGTCTGTCTCCTCTCTCTCTCTTTGTTTCCTTTATCTCTCACCGTCTCCGTTCTATTTGTCTTTTTTAGCTCTGTCTCCTTCTTCTGCTCTCTCTCTCTCTCGCAAAGACAGATTCTCAGCCATGCACTGGCTGTCTGCGCATCTGCTGCTGCCGTCTCTTGCTGCTGCTGTCTCGTGCTGCAGCACAGCTGCAGAAGCAAAAAGAGTCCCCCTACAAACCCAAAAAGCTATGGCAATTCCTTGCGGGAACCGTCTCCGTTCTATTTGTCTTTTTTAGCTCTGTCTCCTTCTTCTGCTCTCTCTCTCTCTCGCAAAGACAGATTCTCAGCCATGCACTGGCTGTCTGCGCATCTGCTGCTGCCGTCTCTTGCTGCTGCTGTCTCGTGCTGCAGCACAGCTGCAGAAGCAAAAAGAGTCCCCCTACAAACCCAAAAAGCTATCGCGATTCCTAGCGGGAAGGATGATTGATGATGTGCTGGAGCTAGAAGCAGACGTTGCAGGAACGGGAGACATGAGCACCCTAAGTGGTCCGTTGCTTGTCTGCTGCTGCTGCTGCTGGTGCTGCTGCTGCTGCTGCTAACCCCGTTGTTGCTGCTGCTTCTCCTACTGCGGCGAACGCTGCTGCTGCTACTGCTGCCACTAAAGCCGCTGCTGCTGCTGCTACTACCAGTGCTATTCCTTTTGCTGCTGCTTCTGCTGCTCCTCCTCCTACTGCATTTGCTGCTGCTGCTGCTGCTTCTGTCTGTATTCAGAGATAACAGGAACAAAGCTACCCCTGGACCCTCGCGCTGCCCTTGAAATTCTGCAGATGGGAGGTGAGGAGACACCCGAGAGGAGACAGCACTCTCTCTTTAATATTCCGCTCCGTGCTGCTGATGCTGCTGCTGCCTCTGTTGCTGCCTCTGCTGCTACCATCTTCATCCTTGTTGTTGCTAGTGTTGTTGTTGCTGCTGCTCGCCTGTTTGTTGCTGCTGCTTATGCAATTGTTGTTGCTGCTGCTGATGCCTCTGTACTGTTGTTGCTGCTGTTGCTGCTGCTGCTGCTGCTGCTGAGAGCGGTGCTTCTGCTGCTTTCGTGCTTGTGTTGTTCTTCAGGCCTTGTGCATGTGCCTTCTCCTGGTGTGGCGCATACTATTTTGTTGCTGACTGACAGTATGCGACCCCAGCTGCGGCAGCTGCAGCAGCATCAGCAGCAGGAGCGGCAGTACACCTTTTGGTGGACGCAGCTGAACAGGCCTGATTATCGCAGCTCCGTGCGTCTGCAGCAGAGAACTAGACAAATTCTGCGAGTCGGCAGGAGCAAACGCGAAGAAGATGACTCAGCCAGAAAGATATGGGATCTAAAGCCTACCCCACCATCAGGTAATCAAACAGCAGCAGCAGCAGCAGCAGCAACAGCAACAGCAGCAGCGGGGTGCTTGGAGCTGTTCATTAACGGGGTTGGGGAGCCCGGAAAGAAGTAGTTGCAAGCATTGTTTCACGAGGGCGATGCCTCTAGTTATGTAGCTAGCTATGTAGCTAGCTGTGGCTAGCTGTGTAGCTAGCTGGAGCTAGTTAGATAGCCAGCTACCCAACTATCTACCTACTTAGCTAGCTGGGCAAAACTATCTGTGCAAATAGCTGGTTAGCTAGCTGTGTAGCTAGCTGTAGCTAGCTGTTGCTGTCTTATACTGATCGTTGTACCTGCAGAGACAGCGGAGAAGGACTTGCTAACGAGGTTGCTGCAGTTTGATGCTGCAGCACATAGCTTGCTAGAGACTGTGTTGTTGAGTCTCTTCGGCCTCTGCAAACCTTTCTTCTTGCTGAAAAAAGGAGAAGCATTTGATTGCCCTTATCTTAAAAATTCTAGTATCCTAGACAAAATGCCTTTCTTAACTCTTCCTGAGGTGAGCACGCGCAAACAAAACCCAAACAGCACCTTTCGGGTGTATGCGCAGCTCAACCCCATATATACATCTATATGCATGTATATATATATATGCATATATATAGATATGTGTCTACATATATATATATATATATATTTATATATATGTATACACGTATATATGCATGTATATATATAT
>NW_013549373.1:0-9685 GCF_000499425.1 Eimeria acervulina | reverse complement strand
TATATATATATATATATTTATATATATAATTTATATATATATTTATATATATACTGTTTATAATTATGTATAAATATATATATATATATGTATATGAATATGTATTACATTGTATGTAGATACAGAAATGAGTATATCAAACTTTATGTATTTTTGTATGCATTTTATATGTAGATAGATACGATATTATATATTATAAATATAATATATGTAATATATATGTTATATACTTAACATACAATTATATATATATATATATATTTTATTATATTCTACGCTTTAATTTGATGGTCAACCCAACGAACAAATCAACAAAATAATTAAACGCTATGTAAATACACCAACATAAATAATTAAATAAAATAAACAAATTAAATAAATTGAGTAATTAAATAAATTAAGTAAATTAAATTAAAATGTAAATAGATTAAAAATAAATATGCAGCAAACATAAAAACAAAGAAAAGACGAAAGTCAGGCATCAATGCAGAACTACAAACAAATAAAAAAAATAAAAATAAATAAAAATAAATAAAAAGAAGATATGCATGCATGCAATAAACGAGAGAAAGTAAGCAAAGCGCAGAGAGAGAGAGAGAAAGACAGAGAAATAAAATAAATAAATAAATAAATAATAAACATACTTATATATAAATAAATAAATATATAAAGATAAATAAAGAGAGAGAGAGAGAAATAGAGAGAAAGAGCGAGAGACAGAACCAAACAAAAAAACAAAAAAACAAACAGAGAGAGAGTTATAAAGAAGTAAATAAATAAATAAATAAAGAGATGAACAGAACAAAACAAAGTAAATTAATTATAAACCTCACGTCAGCACTTTCTTTGATTTGCGTCGCTTGCGTTTAAACTGCGGTATGAAATGTCTGTTTTTATTTTTAATTTGTTTTTGCTGTCTCCTTTTTGTTTGTTGTTTCTTTGCTTTTCTTTTCCGCACTTCGCGTCTGCTTCTTTTGCTGTTCAAAGAACAGCTCGACAAAAATATATTTGCAGCAGCAGCAGCAGCACCAGCAGCAGCAGCAGCAGCACCGCTAGCAGCAGATGCAGCAGATGCAGCAGAGCCCCTAAGACACCCCAAAAAACAATCTCCTGTCAGCCGCTTGCTCTTCTTTACTCTTTCCCTTTGCTGCTTCTCTGTAGCAGCAGCAGCAGCAGCAGCATCAACTGGTGTTGTTGCTGCTGCTGGTACAGCAGCAGCAGTTTGGCTGTCTATGCTGCTGCTGAGGAGGCATTTCTGCTGCTGCTCTTGCTGCTGCTGCTGTTGTTGCTGCTGCTGGTCTACAACAACCCTAAGAAGGCTGTTTCGTTCTCCTGCATTATCTGACAGCGTTTGCTGCTGCTGCTGCTGCTTCTGCAGCTGCTGCCCAGAAGCAGCAGCAGCATCAGCAGCAAGAGCAGGAGCAGCAGAAGCAGCAGCAGCAGCAGGAGACGTGCAAACACTACGCACAAAAGCAGTAGCTATTAGAGCTACACAGCGGCTGCAATCCCTCATAAGCAGCTGACATAAACAACGAAGATGAGTCTCGCAAGAAAAGGAAGGAGGTAAATGAGAAAATAAAACGGCTGTCGCGATCCCAGTCAGCGTACCCCACAGTCTGCTGTTTGTTACATTCAGCTTCAAACCTGTACATACACCTCAATAATATAATATAATATTATTATATTTAATAGTTCTATTTTAATAGTCATATTAATACTACTAGTAATATTCATATTAATATTAATTCTTATCACTTCAAAAAGAAAAAAAGCATAGTATAAATATGAATATCGGCTAACCGTTATTATATTATTATGTATTGTTATTTATTTTGCTGTTTTTGTTTGTTTAATGCACAACGCATATAGACAATAAATAATCATATTATTATTTTAATCAGCACGAGCGATGAACACTAGAGTTTAGGGTTTATTATTAGGGTTTATTATTAGGGTTTACTATTAGGGTTTATTAGGGTTTTTAATTAGGGTTTTTCAGGGTTTTTATTTAGGGTTTATTAGGATTAATAATTAGGGTTTATCAGAGTTTATAATTAGGGTTTATTAAGGTTTACTGCTAGGGTTTACTATTAGGGTTTTGAGAGAGTTTGAAAGATAAAGAGACATAAGATATATCTATCTAAAGGGAATTTTAGGGTGTATAATAAGGGTTTGGATTAGGGTTTGTAATTAGGGTTTAGATGAGGGTTTAGATGAGGGTTTACTTTGCAGATCTTGAGGCCTATCTTGCATAAGAAGCCAAACAGTTTGAAAGATGAAGACGCATGTCCACATGAAGACTTGACCAATAAGCCCAAACTCGGGATGAAAAGTTGAGTGTACATCTTTAGGATTAGCGAAAAGAAAGAAAGAAGAAAAGCAAAGAAAGAATATCCAGCATAACATAGAAGAATAGCTATCCGTTGTTAACATCGCACCATAGATGCATATACACCCCAATAATGTCCCTATACACCTGCTTCCAGCTGTATGCACTGTCCCTTCATACGTCCATCGTACACTACTCACAAATCCTAATATAAGCCAAGAAGAGACTGGCATTACCGCGCTTTCTTTGTCTATAGACCCTGCACCAAACATTTGCAAAAAATAATGATATATAGATATAGAGACTTTTTGCTTAATAATAATAATAATAATAATAATAATAATAATAATAATCATAATAATAATAATAATAATAATACTATAATAATAATAATAATAATAATATAATAGTAGTAGTAGTAGTAGGAATAATAATAAAAATAGTAATAGTAGTGGTGATAGAATGTGTCTATATATATATATATATTATATATATATAATATACATGCATAAATATAGAAATAGCAACAGCAGCACCATCAGTAGCAACAGCATCAGCAACAGCAACAGCAACAGCAACAGCATCAGCAACAGCAACAGCATCAGCATCAGCAACAGCATCAGCAACAGCAGAAATAACAGCAGCAGCAGCAGCAGCAACAGCAGCAGCAGCAACAGCAGCAGCAGCAGGAGGAGGAGGAAGTATGTATATGAATCTTACCTACTAGCCAGAGAGTAATCTCTTCATCAGCAAATACGCCAACAGCATAAAGAGCGATGATGCCCGTGACGAATTTCATACAGTGAACAAAATCTATATCTCTAAAAAGAGAAGCAAAAGAAGAAGAAGAAGAAGAAGAAGAAGAAGAAGAAGATGATGATGATGATGAAGAAGAAGAAGAAGATGATGATGATGAACATAAAGACGATAGTAAATTATATAATCCTCGCAGACTCCGCGTTAATTGTAATATCATCACAGTGCCGCTCATAAACACCATCCGAACATTCAACCAAAAACCTGAAGACAAACAAAATAAATATATTTTTAATGTCTATCTAATTTATTTAATTTAATTTAATTATTCTAATCTAATTTTATTTAGTTAATTTTATTTAATTTAATGGATGCAGTAATGTACGATAATACAAATAAAATAATGTACTAATATATATATAATTTTATTATATTAATATAATAAAATAATATTAATATAATTAATGTATCGAGAAAAGCATAAAACGATATAATATTAATTCTACTTCGTATAATAAATCAAATAAACAAATATAAAAATAATTAAAAATTATATATAGAAAAACAACTAAAGAAAAATTATATCGATGCAACAATAAAATGTAATTATATAGAACATAAAAAATATATAATAAAATAGCACAATAAAAAACATCAACAATACTAAAAAAGAAACACAACTAGGAAAAGGAAACAGTAAACCCTAAACCCTAAACCCTAAACCCTAAACCCCAGACCCTATTCCCTAATCCCTGACAGCTAACAAGCAAGACCGCAGTAGCAGCAACAGCAGCAGCATCAACAGCAGCAGCAGCAGCAACAGCAGCAGCAACAGTAGCAGCAGCTGCAGCAGCAGCAGCACCAGTGGGGTGTACGTACGGCTCCAAGAGGGAGACATATTAGCAAATAGGAAGTCTTCAACAGCAGCAGAGAAAGCTGCTACGTCTTTACAAGTTATCTGGATTAGCGAAACAACAAGCATAGTTAGTTTTAATTGCTGCTGCAGTGCTGCTGTCTCTTCTCCTTCTTGCTGCTGCTTCTCATATGATTTCAAAGTATACCAATTCTTGTCGCTGCGATCAGTAGCACGCCGCTGCCGCCGCTGCTGCTGCTGCCGCTGCTGCTGCTGCTGCGAACGAGCATGTGTGGGGTCTGGGATCGTCTTCGGGATCCGCACGACATCCGCCATAGCCTTCTTTATTTTTCTTTTCTCTTGCTGTCTTCGTTTTTTTTCAGCTGCGTCTTCTTCTTTTGCTGCTCTTCTTAATCTTAACGCCCGCAGCAACACAGGTAGCCTCCCTACAGCAGCAGCAGCAGCAGCAGCAGCAGCGGCAGCAGCAGCAGCGGCAGCAGATGCACCACCGCCCACCCCACCTCCACCGTTCCCCACACTGGGATCGGGATCGGGATCGGGATCGTTTCTAAAGCCGTCTCCCTCGGGGGCACAGACGCTTCCCTGATCCAGCAGCGCCAGCAGCAGCCCCACTTCCGTTGAGGGGCTAGCAGAAACAGCAGTATCTGCTGCTGCTATTCCTTGTGCTGCTGCTGCTGCAGCAGCAGCAGCAGATGCTGCTCTTCCTGCATCGCACCTCTGCTGCTGCTTCTCCCATAGAGGCTGTTCTGCTGTTGTCTCTTCTCCTATAGACAAGCTGCTGCCGCACACTGAACCATCAACTCCTGCTGCTGCTGCTGCTGGAGATGCAGCATAGGATCCGCCTCGGATGCTCCCAACGGGGAGAAACAAAGGCCTCTGGTCTGCTGCTGCTGCTGCTGCTGAGCTGTGACGTCCTTGCCACCCTTGCTGCTGCTGCTGCTGCTGCTGCTGCTGTCTTTCTGCTGCACCGCTGCTTCTACTGGAAGCGACGGGCAGAAAGAGTTGGGGTCTGCTGCTGTCAATTTGCTGCTGCTGCACTGCATGGATGTCTGTTTCTTCCGCCCAGCTTGCTGCATCTGCTGCTTCTGCTGCTGAGAAGAGACTTGGGTCCTCAAGCATATCCCCTGAAGCAGCAGCAGCAGCAGCAGCAGCATCATGATCTATGAGGGAAGGCCCGTGAGAAGACTGTATGTCTATACTTGGCAGCTGCAGCAAGGGCCTCCCTCCTCCTAAGCCTAAGAGAGCAACACCAGGAGAATTGATGTTAATAGAGCGGCTGCTCCCCCTGCTCCTGCTGCTGCTGCTGCTGCTGCAGCTGCTGCTGTCTCTTGCTTCTCTTAAAGCTCTCCTGCTTCTGCTGCTTTTGTCTCTTCTATTACTCGCCTTCACCGTTCTTTTGCTGCGGGCCTTCCACATTGCTGGCAGCAGCTTCAGCCGCCGGAAAGGAGACAAGCGCTGCTGCCGCTGCTGCTGCTGCTGCTGCTGCTGCATGATTCCCGCTGGTGCTGCTGATGATTCTTCTTCTTCTGCTGCTGCTGCTTCTGCTGCTGTTGTTGCGGTTGCTGCTGTTGCTGCAGCTGCACCTAAGGCCTCCGGCGGTGTATGCTTGCGTTGTGAATATCTGCTGCTGATATTAGCTTGTGCTTCTTCTTCTTCTTCTGCTGCTGCTGCTGCAGTTTTTGCTGCTGCTGCTGCTGCTGTTTGCTGCTGGTCGTTGTTTGCGTTTTTCCGTTTCTGTTTGCTGCTGCTGTTGCTGCTGCTGCTGAGAGGTTTGAGAGCGCCAGTTGTGTGCAGCAGAGATTGGAGATTTGCTGCTAGCTGCAAGCTTCTTGATTGCTGCTGCAGATAAGCTGTTCCTGAAGAAGCATTATTCTTATTTATTGAAGCCCCCTCGAGAGCTTCTCTTAACTCCTGCAATTGTCTTGCTGCTTCTTTTGCTTTATCACGAGAAGAAGCAAAGAAGAAGAGATAGAAAGGGCTTACAGGGAGAGCAGCAGCAGCAACAAAGCATATCTTTAATGCAAGGTGTATAGACACTTGAACTTCCGATATAGTTGGTAGTAATGCTGCTGCTCTTCTTGCTGCTGCAGCATTAAGCGCATGTACAGTTAAACATGTCTGCTTCGTAGCTCCAACGAGATGCATTAACATCTGCAACAAAGCTGTATAAAGTTTTGCTAATTCAGGCATAGGATTGATGCCTAAAGAAGATAAAGATAATAGATACGGCTCTCGTCCGCTCTCTACGATCCTCCCTCTTAAGGTGTATTGACACCCCAATACCTCCAGCAAAGGCCCTGCTGCTGCAGCAAGCTTATCTGCTGCTGCTGCTAATTCCTTCTTAGAAGAAGCAAACAAACAAATACTTCCTCGGCTGCTGCACTCTGCATAACAAACAAACAAAACACAAATATATATACATATTTTCTATCTCTATTCAGCAATATATACATATATATATTATATATATTAAATTATATAAATATTTTATTTACATCAAGACAACTGCGAGAACACCGCAGTGAAGATGAACGATTGATAAGCTTTAGGGTTTAGGGTTTAGGGTTTAGGGTTTAGGGTTTAGGGTTTCGTACGTAGAGTATGTGAGAGAGCCTCTAATGCATCAAGAAGCGCCTTGAAGACGTCCGCAAGAAGCATGATAATATCCTTGATTTGCTTTCGTGCTTTTTTTCTTTGAGAAGTATAAGGGGGTGTAATAATTTGAATAGCAAATAAAGTCAGCCCAGCTAATGCAAATAAGAGAGAATAAGTTAAATAATTAAATAGATATTGAATACCGCTGTACATACACCCTAGAGATTCTTGCATGTGCTGCAGCTTCAATAACATGCAGCAAGTGTTATACGGTATAAACACTAGCACAACCTTACCGAGGTGAGAAGAATCAATACGCTCTTTAAAAGGATAAACAGAATAAAGTAATGGTACTCGAAGTATAACAACCCAACTAAAAAGAACAGTTATAACTGCAAGAGCTGTACATACACCTAAAACATTCCCTCCACCTATATATAAAGCTGAGAACGATATCGCTGTAAATAAACTCGCAAGCAATATTGATAGAACCCAAACCCATGTTGCACTGTATAACGAAGAGCTATATTCAGGTAATAGAGTTGAAGACAGACAGAATGTGAGCAGCAAGAAGTTCGCTCCTACGTAGCCCTTTATAGATAAACGCAAGCTGCAGTGTAGTGCTATTATCATTAAGAGAGACAATTTAGAAGCACGCAGCAGCCTATCCCAAAGAGACAGTTTCAAATTCAATAAAGCAGCAGAACAAAACAATAAAAATGAAGACTTATAACGCATGCAACATCCTTTCTTGCTCCTGCTGCTCCTGCTGCTGCTGCTGCTGTTGCTGTTGCTGCTCATAATGCTGCTGTTGCTGCTGTTGCTGCTGTTGCTGCTGTTGCTGCACCGACGCTGGCTGCTGCTGCTGCTGTTAAACGGGCTCCTAGAAATAGGTAAAGGGCTCCCTCGGAAGCTTGTATCGATACGTGGCTTCCTGCTGCTGCTGTTGCTGCTGCACCGCAGCAGCAAACTGCTGCTCCTGCTCATCCCCCGACCTATGCTGAACAGACGAGTTGCATGCAGAGGGGAAGACGAACCCAAACCACTGCCCCCAACAGCAGTTTGCTGCTGCTGCTGCTGCTGAGTCTCATCCTGCTGATGTGGATGTTGCTGAAGCTCCTGCAGCTGCTGTTGCTGCTGCTGATGTTGTTGCTGCTGCATGTGTTGTTGTTCCCGTTCGTGTTGCTGCTGCTCTTGCTGCTCTTGCTGCTGCTGTTGCTGCGGTTGCTGCGGTTGCTGCTGCTGCTGCTGCTGCTGCTGCTGCAGGCCTATGTCGGGGTGTCTAGACACCTCAAGGGAAGCCCCAGATCTTTTCGTTAGCAGCCCCTCCATAGCTGTCTTTCTGTTAGCAGCAGCAGACGAGATGAAGTAGATTTGCTGCCGTCATGCTGCGCAGCTGGGGTGTATATGCAGCTGCTGTCGCTGCAGCAGCAAAATAAGGGAGATGAGAGCATATAGAAAGACAAAGCAAGAAAATTGGTTGAGTTTAACTAGCAGAAAGAGAGACAACAACAAGAAAAACAACAGGGACTCAACCGGTGGTCCTCATGCTGCTGCTGCTGTTGCTGCTGCTGCTGCTGCTGCTGCTGCTGCTGTTGCTGAAGCAACAACGGAGGCAGCAGAAAACCCCTACTGGAAGCAAGAAAAGATGATAAAGAGTAAAATATAAATGCAAAGAAGACAAATTATTAAAACCAGCGTAAACACTAAACCCTAGACCCTAAACCCTACACCAACAGCAGCAGCAGCAGCAGCAGCAGCAGCAAACCCTCGATTGCTGGGGCCTGCTGCTGCTGCAGGCCGCAGCAGCAGCAGCAGCAGCAGGTAAATGTATCTGTGTGTTGTTTCCTCTCTGTTCTCCCAAATAACAAACAAATGAATAAAGATTATTAATAAACAGCAAACGCTAAACACAAACAAACAGCAACGCACACCAGACCACTGGACCTCCGCTGCAGCAGCAGCAGCAGCAGCAACAGCAGCAGCAGCAGCAGCAGCGGGACAGTCTCCTCTCTAGTTCGCGCTCAGTGTTTGTCTTTTACTACACTCAATATTATTAAAGTCAGACGCCAGACACCCGCACACATTTAAAAACCCAAATAATTAGGGTTTAGGGTCTAGGGTTTAGGGTTTAGGGGGTAGTAGTGTTCAGCGTCTTGGGCGTAGTTTCAACCGTATAGGTCTTACAGTTTCCTTATATTGTTTCATCCTTAGGGTTTAGGGTTTAGGGGTTAGGGTTTAGGGTTTAGGGTTTAGGGTTTTATTTCTGTATTGAGACCACCGCAGCGCATACACCCGAAATGCAGCAACAAACAAAAAGCAGAGGGCTCGAACGACTGCAAAAATCAGCACACAGCAACTGTCTATATCAAGCAGCAGCAGCAGCAGCAAGCAGCAGCAGCAGCAAGCAGCAGCTGCTGCTGCAGTTGCTGCTGCTGTTGCAGCAAAATAAGAGAGCCCAGGGGAAGCAACAGCAGACCCCGTGGGGGAGGAGCAGCTGCAGGGCACGCTGCAGCAGCAACAGCAGCAGCAGCAGTAGCAACAGCAGCAGCAACAGCAGCAGCAGCAACAGCGGAGCAGATGGTGCAGCATTCGCCAGCTTTAAGGAGGGCCTCTTGCTGAGTAGATGCCCAGCAAAACTCTAAACCCTAAACCCTAATCCCGCAGCTGTAAACCCTAAACCCTCACTGTAAACCCTAAACCCTCAGCTGTAAACCCTAAACCCTCAGCTGTAAACCTTAAACCCTAATCCCGCAGCTGTAAATCCTAAACCCTCAGCTGTAAACCCTAAACCCTCAGCTGTAAACCTTAAACCCTAATCCCTCAGCTGTAAACCCCAAACCGTAAACCCTCAACTGTAAACCCTAAACCCTAAACCCTAAACCCTTAGCTTAGCTAGGAGATATAATAGAGGATAAATATATAAATAATAATATATCTATATATATGTATATTATGCATGCATTTAAATATTTAAATTAATAAATTATTTGTTTATTGTAAATTCGCAGAAAAAGCAGCAAAACAAACGCAAATCCCTCAGACCTTCTCCAGAAACCCCTTTATATATATAATATATAAATATATAATATATATATATTTATATATATATATTTATATATAAATATATA
>NW_013549374.1:0-9760 GCF_000499425.1 Eimeria acervulina | reverse complement strand
ATATATATTTATATCTTTATATTATTTATTTAAATAGTTATATATATATATATATATATTTGTATGTATATATTTATATTTATATTTATATTTACTTATATTTATATTTATATCTATACTTATATTTATATTTATATTTATATTTATATTTATATTTATTTATATTTATTTATATTTATTTATATTCTTCAGGGACATTCAGTGAAGTCGCTGCTTATGAATTCACAACGTTAACATGCGTCCCCGGGGTGTTTTATTATAAAGGCGCCAAAGTGCAGCTTCTCGATCTACCAGGAATTATTGAAGGTTAGTTTTATGGTTTATGGTTTAGGGTTTAGGGTTTAGGGTTTAAGGTATTTTAATGATACGGCGACCACCGAGATCTACACTCTTTCCCTACACGACGCTCTTCCGATCTTTTTATGGTTTATGGTTTAGGGTTTAGGGTTTAGGGTTTAAGGTATTAGGGTTTAGGGTTTAGGGTTTAGGGTTTAGGGTTTAGGGTTTAGGGTTTAGGGTTTAGGGTTCTTTAGGGTTATTGGGTTTAGGGTTTAGGGTTTAGGGTTTAGGGTTTAGGGTTTAGGGTTTAGGGTTTAGGGTTTAGAGTTTAGGGTTTGGGGTTGGGGGGGTTGTCTAGCTGGGGTTGAGGGTTTTGGGTTTAGCTAGCTAGCAAGCATCCTAGCTACTCATCCAGTCAGCCAGCTAGCATTCGAGCTAGCTAGCAATATAGCTAGCTAGCTAGCTATCTAGCTAGTCATATAGCCATATAACTAACTAGTAAGCTAGCTAGCCATATAGCTAGCTAGCTAGCTAGCTAAGTAGGCAGCTAGCCACTTATCTAGCTAGCTAGCTAAGTAGGCAGCTAGCCATTTATCTATCTAGCTAGCTAGCTAGATAGGCAGCTAGCCACTTAAGTAGCTAGCTAGCTAGCTATCTAGCAGCTAGCTGGCTAGCTAGCTAGCAATTTAAGTAAATTGTTGCGTTTGTTTGTGTGGTTTGTTTAGGCGCAAAGGATGGGAAGGGTAGGGGGCGTCAGGTGATAGCAGTTGCACGAACATGCTCTTTAATTTTAATTGTTTTAGATGTGCTAAATCCTCTGACGCATAAACGTATAATCGAGAAAGAGTTAGAGGGCTTTGGGATACGCCTCAATAAACAACCGCCTAATATCACACTCACTAAAAAAGATAAAGGTATGCTTCGATATACAACAATAAACCCTAAACCCTAAACCCTACGGGGTCCACAAACCCTAAACCCTAAACCCTAGGGGGGGTCCACAAACCCTAAACCCTAAACCCTACGGGGTCCACAAACCCTAAACCCTAAACCCTAGGGGGTAGACGAACTTTAATATGTAAACCCTAAACCCTCGTTGGGCTTCTTATTACACACTGTATTCAACTCGAAACCCTAAACCCTATTGTTTTATTGTTATGTTTATTGTTTCTTGCTTTGTTTGTTTTTGTTATTATTATGATATAATAAAATAAACTTTAATTGTTTTGTTTATTAGGGTTGAGGGTAAAGAATAGCAGAATTATGCTGTATTATTTGCGTATAAGAGGTTTATTATATAATTACTTGTACTGCTTCTCATAATAATATTATTTTTATAAATATATATATTTATATATTTGTTTTTATTTATCTAAATATATATATATATATATATATTGATATAAGTAAATAAATAAGTATATATATGTATATTGATATAAGTAAATAAATAAGTATATATATATATATATACATTGATATAAATAAATATATATATATATATATTATATATATTTGTGTTTGTTTTTGTGTGTAGGGGGTATAACAATAACTCACACAGTACCATTGACGCATTTAGACGAGGAGACAATTCGTTCGATATGTATGGAGTACCGTTTAATTAACTGTCAAGTGTCTCTACGTTGCAATGCTACAGCAGATGAACTAATAGATGTTATTGAAGGAAATAGATTATATGTCCCTTGCATCTATGCTATTAATAAGATTGATCAAATAACAATCGAAGAACTCGATATCTTAGAACAAGTCCCTCATTATGTACCCATTTCTGCAAATCTAGAGGTAAACCCTAAACCCTAAACCCTAAACCCTAAATGCTAAACTTTTAACCCTAAATGCTCTTCTGCATAGTATCATTCGTATTGCATGGTGTATACATAGCGGGAAGGGTTCATTTTTGCGTATATGGGGTGAGGAGAGAGGGTTTAGGGTTTAGGGTTTAGGGTTTAGGGTTTGGGGTGTATGCACAGTTGAATTTGAACGCTTTTTTGGAAAAGATATGGAAGTATTTGTCCTTATAGTTTATTGTTTATTGTTTATTGTTAATATTTTAGTGTTTAGGGCTAAGAGGTTAGGGTTTAGGGTTTAGGGCTAAGAGGTTAGGGTTTAGGGTTTAGGGTTTAGGGTTTAGGGTTTAGGGTTTGGGGTGTATATGCAGTTGAATTTGGACGGTTTATTGGAGAAGATATGGGAGTATTTGTCTTTAGTTCGGGTGTATACGAAGCCAAAAGGACAGATCCCAGACTATTCAGCGCCGGTGATTCTACCCTCTACTCGCTGTAAAGTTGAAGACTTTTGCATGCGTATACATAAGTCTCTTTTAAATGAGTTTAAACAAGCAATTGTTTGGGGTAGAAGTGTTAAACATAATCCTCAAAAGGTAGGAAAAGAACATCAACTAGAAGATGAAGATGTTGTACAAATTATTAAAAGATAAAAACTTTTGAAGTTCAAAGGGTTTTACTTATTTTACTCTTTCTTCAACAAACCCTCTCTCTATATTAAATCCTTTTGTCTATTTAACTCTTTTGTCTATTAAACCCTTTTGTCTATTCAACCCTTTTGAACCCTAAACCCTAAACCTTTCTAAACCCTTCTAAACCCTTGTAAACCCTTGCAAACCCCTACTAATAACTCTTCTAAGCCCTTTTACTAAACCCTACTCTTATACCCGTTTACTAAACCCTTTCAAGCAATTCTGAAGCCTTTATAAACCCTCATTAACCCTCATAAACCCTCATAGTTCCCTAGACACCCCAATAAACCCTTATACACCCCACAAACCCTCATCGCAATAAACTTTCATTTAAAAATTAAAAAACAATTTGAGGGTAAACCCAAATTAACACTCACAAACAAAATTCTATTTCTAAATAATTATCTACTCAAAACAAATTCAAAACCCGTATGCATACAATTGCCTGCATTTGCATGCATGCTTTTGCATGCATGCATTTGGATGTATGCATTTGTATGTACCTGCATGCATGCATTTGAGTGCATGCATTTGCATGAAGTTTTGGGGCTTTCACGAGGCAGGAGAAACTTTTAGTTTCCCTCCCTCAAACAGCAAAAAGCCCCAAGTGCATGCATGCAAAAAGCATGCATTTGCATGCATAAATCTGCATGCATTTGTCTGCATGCATGCATGCATGCATGCATGCAATTGCATGCATTTGTTTGTGGGGCTTTTTTGGATTGAAATGAATTCTTTTTTAGAATTCTCCCTTCTCTAAGGCGTCCAGCACCTGCAGCAAACAGCAAAACGATAGAAGCAGCAAACTGCTACGCACGAGTTGCTGCTGCTGCTGCTATAGCTTCTAATATTAACACTGTTGCTGCTGTTGCTGCTCTTTCTGTTACTGTTGTTGCTACTGCAAACACTGCTGCTGCTGCTGTTGCTGCTTGTGCTAGCGTTTGTGCATCTGCTGCTACCACTGCTCCTGCTGCTGCTGCTACTGCTAAAACTTCTGCTGCTACTGCTACTGCTGTTGGTGTTGCTGCTGCTGCTGTTGCTGCACCTCCTTTCTTGTGCGCGTTGCTTCATCGAGGTGTTTTTCAAGAAAGTCAGCAAACTGCCAAGCCTCCAAATCAAACGGAACCTGCAGCAGCAGCAGCAGCAGCAGCAGCAGCAGCAGCAAGAGTATTTCTTCACTTGCTGTCGAACACCCAGAAGCAGCGCAGCAGCAGCACCAGCAACAACGGCAATATGAGCAGCAGCAGCAGCAGCAAGAGCAAAAGCAGGAGCAGCAGCAGTAGACGCAACAATTGGAGTAGCAGCAACACCACAAGCAATAGCACCAGTAGCAGCAGCAGCAACAACAGCAGCAACAGTACGAGCATCAGCACTAGCAGCAGCATCAGCATCAACAGCAGCACGACAAGCAGCATACGCCCTAGCAGCCGCATCAGCAAGAGCAGCAGCAGCAAGAGCAGCAGCAGCAGCAGCAGCAGTAGGAGCAGAAACAAGAGCAGCAGCAGCAGCAGCAGAAACAAGAGCAGCAACAAGAGCAGCAGCAGCAAGAGCAGCAACAAGAGCAGCAGCAGCAGCAGCAGAAGCAGCAGCAGCAGAAGCAGCATTAGCTTACCTCAATCATCCCTGCTTCTTTAATAAGTCTATATTGTTTATTAATTAAAATAGGAATAGGCGGTTTGTTTGTCTTCAAAGAATGCAGCAAAAGATGCAGCAGCATCTTACAAGCAAATGAAGTAGAGTTTACACCGCAGATTTTTTTGAGGCCTTCCTGAACAAAGTTTAATATAAAAATAAAAATATAATTATATCTTTATTGCTATTTATTTTGTTGTTGTTGTGGTTATATCTTTATTGCTATTTATTTTGTTTTATTTTATTATTTTGTTGATTGGTGCTATTATTGTTTAATATTAATTGTTTAATTAAAGAAATAAAAATATAATAATATCTTTATTGTTATTTATTTTATTTTATTATTTTGTTAATTAGTGTTATTATTATTGTTTAATATTAATTTTATTAAATAAGGACAGAAGAAACAAATTGTATGTCTACTATTATTTATTTACTTAATTTAATCTAATTTATTATTATTATATTTAATAATAATAAATTATTATATTATATTTATTATTATTATTATTATTATTATTATTATTATTATTATTATTAAACAAAGAAGAAAGCAAATTACATCTGTATTGAGGGTTTAGGGTTTATTTTGCGATCATCGTTTAGGTTTAAAAGCATCATTAGGGTTTAGGGTTTAGGGTTTAGGGTTTGCCCTTCTTTCTTTTTACGGTTTACGATATATCATTAGGGTTTATGATATATAGCTTATCGTTAGGTTTTAGGTTGTAGGGGTCAGGTTTATGGTTTAGGTTGGACGGTTTAAGGGTCCGCCCTAGGGTTTAGGGTTTAGGGTTTAGGGTTTACTTGCCTCTCGCTGCTCAGGAGACAGGCTGGGGTGTACATACAGCAACTCTGGGTTATAGCCTCCTTCACTTACTGCAACCTTCTGCTGCAGCTCTGCAGCATCAGGCGGAGGCCTTGCGGGGTCGGGCCCGAACTGTCTGTACACCTGAACTCCAAACCCTAAACCCTAAACCCTAAACCCTAAACCCCAAACCCTAAACCTTAAACCTTAAACCCTAAACCCTAAACTCGAAAACCTAAACCTTGAATGCTAAACCCTAAACCCTGATGTTCCGATCAGTTGAAAGCCTCAGACAAACTGAGGGAGATATTCCCCCATCCATTTATTTTAAAACCCTAAACCCTAAACCCTAAACCCTAAACCCTAAACCTTCAATCCAGTTAAGCGCTCACTATTTTCTCTGCTCGCTGGCGGACTCGCGCGAGTTTGCGCTTCCTTGTCTTTTTGTTCTGTCAACACAAACCCTAAACCCTAAACCCCAAACCCTAAACCCTAAACCCTAAAGAAGCAAACAGCCTTCCACTTCACCCCCCAACATGAGAATGTCTTTGTTCTTTTTGAATGCACGTGAGGGCACACTGTGTCGTAAAGGGGAGACAACCAAGGGTTTATTAGGGTTTAGGGTTTAATAGGGTTTATTAGGGTTTAAAAGGCTTTATTAGGGTTTATTAAGGTCTATTGGGGTTTATTAGAGCTTCCTAGGGTTTACAATAGATTATTATTATTATTTAATATGGTTGATGAGGGTTTATTAAGGTATAAAGGCCCTATTAAGGTTTATTAGGGTTTAAAGGGGTTCATTAAAGCTTATTAGGGTTGATTAGGGTTTAGGGTTTAGGGTTTAGGGTTTGTACCTTGGTCCGAAGGGCATCCTCTGTGAGTTTCAATTCGTACTTGCGGAAGCAGCGCCTCATTGCACGTATCCGTCTGTAGATGAAAGCAATGTTTTAGGGTTTAGGGTTTAGGGTTTAGGGTTTGAGGAGCTAGGAGGGCGAGCGTAAGGGACTACAATCAAGGGTTTAGGGTTTAGGGTTTAGGGTTTACGCAATATATTTGACGTCCTGTTGGTAGAGAGCGTCTTTAAATGCAAGTTCATCGATTTGCTGCTCAAAGAGATTGGCCATAGCCTCTCTGCGCACCAAAACCCTAAACCCTAAACCCTAAACCCTAAACCCTACGCATAAACCCTTAGAGTCGCGGCCGCAGCTCCTAGCAACAACTCCTAATGAAGAAGTTTTGGGGCTTAGGGCTTTCTAGGGATTAGCGTTTGTTAGGGCTTAGGGTTTGCTAGGGTTTAGGGTTTGCTAGGGTTTAGGGTTTAGGGTTTACCTCTCTTTATACTTTGGAGTAAGCAGAGGGGCTGCATTAGGGTTTGGCTCGAGCGGCATTTGTACTCCCTCAGCAGCAGCCCTCAGTCGCAAGTATAAACTGAAAGCAAAACCCTAAACCCTAAACCCTAAACCCTAAACCCTCGAGGGATTTGCGCTGTGCATGCAACACTCTTTCTTCTTCTTCAGCTTGTTTGTGGTGCGAGGAGCTGCGCATCGAGCCCCAGCTTCTACGCTTGAGGGTTTAGGGTCTAGGGTTTAGGGTTTAGGGTTTAGGGTTACTTCTCTACAATTGCTTCGACTTGGGAGCGGGGGATTTCTGAAGGCAAGGAGTGGAGGTGTATATGCACCGGCCGCACCCGCTGCTTTTTTGTTTGCTGCTGCTGCTGCTGCTGTTGCTGTTGCTGCTGCTGTTGCTGCTGCTGCTGCTGCTGCTGCTGCCGCACTGTGTCTAAGGCATCGAATTGTTCTGCTGCAGCAGCGGTTTGCTGCTGCGGCAGGAAGAAGGTGATGGTTTTACCCACAAAGGGGACTTTGTTTTGTAGCTGCTGCTGCTGCTGCTGCTGCAGCAGCAGCTGCTGCAGCAAGTCTACATAGGCGTTGAACTGAGATAAAGAAGAGACATTTACTTGGCGGGCCTCCGCAGGGAACTCCTGGGTGAGATCTGTGCATACACCCAAACACACTCTTGCTGCTGCTGCTGCTGCTGCTGCTGGTACTGCTGCTGTGGCTGCTGCTCTTGATGCTGCTGTTGGTGCTACTCTTGGTGCTGCTATTGCTACTGCTGCTGCTGCTGTTGCTGCTTGTGTATCCTCGTGGTAATGCTGCTGATGCCGCTGCATACCCAGCAGCAGCAACAGCAACAGCAGCAGCAGCAGCAGCAGCAGCAACAGCAGCAGCCTCACCTGGATGAACTTTTAAGAAGAAGAAGCGAAGCTGTCTCCGCAGCAGCAAGCCTTTCGGTATCTGCTGCTGTCCTCGGTTTCTGCTGCGGCCTGTAGTTTGTGTGTGCATAGCAGCAGCAGCAGCAGCAGCAGCAGCAGCAACAGCAGCAGCAGCAGCAGTAGGGGGCCAGTATAGGTTGATCTTTCCAATACTTGCAGCAAAGGACGGCATTGTGGGGCCCCTCAAGCTGCTTCTCGATTGAACCCAGGGGCCCCCTTGGGGGCCCCTATTGCAAAGGGTACTGGGGGGCCCCCTGGGGGCCCTTACGCTCCCTTTAGGGGGCCCCCCATAACTCTGGGGGCCCCTACCTATTAGGGGGCCTCCTCTAGTACCCAACTGTACCACTAAGGGGCCCCAATAGGGGGCCCCTAGGGGCCTCATTGCCTCTACTAAACGCCGCTAGGGGCCCCCTATATACAACGGGGGGGGCCCCAAGGGCCTCACAAAGGCCCCCAGGGGGCCCCTTCACAGTACCCTATTCAAGACCTTCTTCAGGGCCCTTGGGGGCCCTTCTGACTTTATATTTGATGAAGGTAACAAAGATGTGTAGAAACTGCTGTTGCTGCTGCTGTTGCTGTTGCTGCTGCTGTTGTTGCTGCTGTTGTTGCTGCTGCTGCTGAGGTTGTTGCTGCTGATGCTGCTGTTGTTGTTGCTGCTGCTGCTGATGCTGCTGCTGCTGCAGCTGCTGCTGCTGGTACAGGCTGGTCTGGGGGGCCCCCTAGCAGCCGTTGGGGGCCCCCACCGGTGAGTTATAAAGGAGGTGTTTTGGTGTACGTACACCGCAGATGAATTAAAATGAATAAATAAAATTTAAATCTTTATTACCCAACTTGATAGGGGCCCCCCTAAGGGGCCCCTGACCCTCCGCTTGCTGGGGGCCCCTGGGGGCCCCCTGCTGCTGCTCTGGGGGCCCCTTTGCTGCTGAATTGCTTTTTGATGAGTTCAAAGGTAACACGCTGTTATTTCTTTATATTAGTTGCATTGGTCGTGGGAGGGTTTAGGGTTTAGGGTTTAGAGTTATGTGTGTAGAGTTACGGTTTAGGGTTTAGGGTTTAGGTTTTAGTGTGTAGGGTTAGGGTTTAGGGTTTAGGGTTAAATGTATACGGTTAGGGTTTAGGCCTTAGGGTTTAGAGTTTAATGTGTATGGTTAGGGTTAAGGGTTTAGGGTTTAGGGTTTAGCAGCAGGGCATATCACACACTAAGTTCCCAATATCAAACATTAACTGCAACAGCAGCAGCAGCAGCAGCAGCAGCGGCAGCAGCATTTGTCTCTGCTGCTGTTGCTACCAGATCGACAACGGGTGCTAAAGCTGCAGCAGCAGCCGCAGCAGTCCTGCAGCAGCAGCAAATCATACCTTGCTGCACCATGCTGCTGCCTGCTCGCGCTTGTGCTGCAGCGTAGGAACTCACAAGCCCCCAGCAGCAGCAGCAGCAGCAGCAGCAGCAGCAGCAGCAGTGGCAGGGCTTTGCACTGTTTAGGTCTTCAGGTCTACAGCTAGCTGTATATAACTGCACAGTTAGCTGGCTGTCTCCAACAGCACAGTTAGCTGCCTAGCTAGCTGCCTAGCTAGCTGCCTAACTGGCGCTAGCTGCCTAGCTAGGTGCCTAGCTAGCTGCCTAGCTGGCGCTAGCTGCCTAGCTAGCTGCCTGGCTAGCTGCCTAGCTAGCTGCCTAGCTAGCTGTTGGCATACGTCCGGGGTTCATCTCTGAAGGGGCTGAGACTTCTTAAAAGGAGACACTAATTACTCTCCTTTGTCTGTCTCCATCAGTTAGACAAGAGACACTGGTTATTAAGAAGAGACCTTTAATTGTTTGTTATTAAGAAGAGACATTTAGTTGTTACAAGAGGAGGAGACACTTAATTGTTATTATGAAGAGACACTTAATTAAGAGGAGACACTTATTATTAAGAGGAGACACTTAATTGTTATTAAGAAGAGACACTTACTATAGAGAGGAGACACTTATTATTAAGAAGAGACACTTACCATTAAGAGGAGACACCTGTTAATACGTGAAGACGCTTTAAGAGGAGACAGCGGTTATTACGAGGAGACACCTGTTATTACAAGGAGACACTTATTATCAAGGAGACACTTATTATTAAGAGGAGGCAGTTATTATTAAGAGGAGACACTTGATAGTTATTAAGAGGAGACACTTATTATTGAGAGGAGACACTTGATAGTTCTTAAGAGGAGACACCTATTATTGAGAGGAGACACTTGATAGTTATTAAGAGGAGACACTTGATAGTTATTAAGAGGAGACACT
>NW_013549375.1:0-10038 GCF_000499425.1 Eimeria acervulina | reverse complement strand
TACTAGTTATCTTTATATTTGTACCTCATATTTACACTCTTTCCCAATGTTAATAGATTGATAGCACTGGATCTTACTTACTTGCATATTAAGTAGCATTTATAAACATGTTTCTTACAATAAGAAAACTACGCAACAACCGCTAAAAGCTGCAATATGTTCAACACGAGCACAACAAATAACAATGTATTTTCGTTGATCTGTTTCTGCTTATTGCTTTTGCCTTCTCCTTCTCCACCTTTGCTGCCTTCTATCATATTCTCTTCCTCTGCACTTTGTTCCTAACAATATCCATGCAGTTAAATCGAATTAATATACTCCCATCAATATAAACAACTCGACTTCAATACCAGTTATAGTATATAGTCAAGACAAAGCTTCTGTGTACCCCACTAACGGCATTACCTATATATAAAATATATGTATATGTTATATTGTGTATGTTACCTATATATATATATATGTATATATTATATTGTATATGTACATATATATATATATAAATATAAATTAACACTTAATTCTATTAGTGTAGTCAGATATAGCACTATTAATATATCCAAGTAAGTAGATGGAGCAGCACGCTGCAAGCTTAACAATTACGCAACTCAGGTAAGTACTTCAGAGATTCAAGTGAACAAGAGGAGAGGCAAAAGAATACCCCACGCCTAAACCCTAAACCCTAAACCCTAAACCCTTGAACAGACAAGAAAAAGTAAAAGCGACTCTATTAGCAACACAATACTTGTAAACAACTACTTAGACGAAGGAAATAACACCCAGAACGAACAAAACGAAGAAACATCTCATGCAAAAGACAACAATTTAAGAGGGGCAGCTGCTCCCCTTTAAACACCCAATGCCCATACAACGCAAACAGCTAAACGGCAATAAAAATAAAAACAAAAAATACCAACAACAACAATAATAATAGTAATTAGTAAAAAAAGAAGAAAAGAGTTTAAACAACAAGTTGGTGGAGTTTGCGCTGCATGCGGCTCCTTAAGAGCCAATACAAAGTCTGTCCTTGTAAGTATTCTTTCTTTTTGAGATAATAAAGCATCTGCTGTTGTGTTGTTATTTACTTCTTTTCACGATAGACTTTGCAGTTCATCTTTATTTGCAGTGTATATACACCTCAATGTTCCGCCTGCATTTCAGCCTGTCCTTTTTCCCTCTTCGTTATTGTTTCCCTCCCTTCCCTTCCTTATCTTGTTATAAACAACCATATAGCTGTCTTTGTAGAGAATAGGAAGCAATGACTGCTGCATTTCTTTGATTGCACCCTCCTTTTAAGCAGTGTAGCTAATAGAACTTGGTTGAGTTGTAAGGTTTTTCTCTTCTGTATATTTCGCTACTTCATAAGGAGTGTATGTTTCTTCAGGATATCCACACTCGCATGGGTCTACACGGGTAACAAATGCATTACTCCATTCTGGTAGAGCGTCTCCTCTTCTTCTTCTTCTAAATATAGGTTTGTTCTGTTGAATAGGAATGCGCGTAAAGCATGCATTACCTCCGAATAAAGCAGAAGAAACTGCAGATACACCCGGATCAGGGTGTTCAGACAGCGGAACCCCAAAGTGTAAAGGCCCTACAGGCCCTGCAACGTAACGATGAGGGGCAGGTGGAGGAAACTCTCTTTCATGAATAATGCAGCTATCCTTTACTTGCTGGGCCTGCTCTTTAAACTCACGAAAGTAAGCCCCTGCTTTATGCTTATCCAACTCCCCTCTGCTCCCATCGAAGTGTGATAGAAACTCTGCATGAGACATAGAAGAAGGGAGGGGGGAGCCAGCATAAGAAAAAGAAGGAGGCATAGTATACGACATCTTCTGCAACAAATACACAAAAATATATCCACAACGGAACACCGATACACCTGCGGTAGCCAACAAAAAAATAAAAAAACACCAACCCAAAAAAAAGGAAGTCAGAAAAGGAATAATGAAGAAGAAACCCCTGCAAAGCACACAAACACACATACAAGAAGTAATACAAACAACTGCAGCAAACGCAGCAGCAGGGGCAGCAGTAGAAATAGCAGCAGCAGCAGGAGCAGGAGCGGCAACTGAAGCGGCAGGAGGAGCAGCAACAGGAACAGCAGCAGGAGCGGCAGCAGGAGCAGCAGCAGGAGCAGCAGCAAGAGCAGCAGCAGGAGCAGCAGTAGGAGCGGCAGCAGGAGCAGCAGCAGGAGCGGCAGCAGCGATGGAGTTGGAGGCGTGAGGGGGAAAAGCAATGAGAGGGAGCCAACAGAGAAACATAAAAGTACAGAGTTAAAAGCAAGCAAAAAACAGCAAAAGAGAGTCAAACGACCCGACTCAAGAGAAGAGAACGCCAATGTACAGAAGCAAGAAGCACATGAAAACGAAAAAAGGAGAAGTTTCAAAATGTAAGGTGTGCTGCTCCATGCCCCTGCCTCGCATGTCCCTCAGTGTTGTGCCTGCCCTCTATTATTTTCTCTGTGAATATTTTGCTGTATATCTCCCACCAACGCTTTCTGCTTCCTGAATGCTAATGCTAAGGACCAGCGGAAGGCAAGGCAGCAGGGGGAAAGAGGTGAAAATTACCTCAAGTCAAAGTACTTTGAGAAGAAGAAGAGTACTAATATAGAGGGAGAAACAAATAAAAGAGGAAAATCGGAAAAAAAGAAGAAAAGGAAACACAATGGGAGGTTAGCCAGCGGCTCCCCTGCTGGTCTTGCAGCAGAAACGAGGAGCGGCTGTTGTTTTGTGGGTTCGTTTGACTTACTTGGTGAAGAAGATTGTTTGTTTGAATTCAAAACGAGAAAATATAATATAATATCAACTTAAATGAAGAAGAAAGATGCAGCAGTTTAAACAACTCAGCAACAAACCCCTGCAAACAGCCACCAGGTTTAATCGGAGCTGCCCATACACCTCAGCTCCTCTCGAGCGGTGGATCGATTCTTCTTCTTATCATTTTATTTTCCTTTTCTTTTAATTTTGAGTTCAAATTGAAAATATAAACTGTTAGAAACATATTATCCTCCTATATTTACTCATATTCCACTAACAGCGCCACACACACCCATAACACTACGAGGTGTACAGACAGACAGCAGCTGCAGCCGAACGCTCCTCCGCCTCCACGGCCTTCAGCGCCCCCCAAACACAAAAAAAGAAGACAAACTGTAAAAAAGAATTTCTTTACAAATCAGTCACTCTTTCCTGCAAAGCTGTGCACAACCGGCTTGCCTGCATTCGCTCTAGGCGTTCCTGCTATATTGTGTTTTTTCGCTGTTGGTGCTGCTGCTGTTGTTGTTGCTGCTGGTGTTGCTGCTCCTTCTGCGGCTGTGACAGTATATTTCTCTAGTTGTGGATGCACTGTAAGCATAGATGAATTCAAGAGCGACACGCCGAGAAAAAACCAGCGGAAGGCTTTCCAGCAACACCGCTGGGGAGGAAAGCTAACAACAGTTGCACAGAAGAAGCGAATAATAAGATAAAGCTGCAGCAGAGGTCTCTACCCCAAGCCTCCTGAGTACAAGCTGTCCGTACACTGGGAGCCACTCAGCAACGACAGTAGGTGCCCCTTTCTGCTGAGTAAACAGAAGAATATATATGCATACATGCCTTCGTATATATATATATATATATATATATATACGGCAAAACACCTATTGTCTTCCATGAGGATGGCGGGACATCCCTTCTCTTCTTATCGTTCTTCTCCTCAAATACCTGAAGAAAGAAAACGGCTAGCAGAGTGTAGTGAGGGCCGATCTCCCCTTTGTTACAGACAGCTAGCTAGCCGCAGCTAGCTGCCGCTAGCTACTAGATCGCTGGCAGCTGTGTGCATGTTGAGGTGTATGTACAGTACAACTGAATTGCTGCAGCGACATTCGGTTTGACGTGTCCTACTTCGCAGTGTCTGTACACTGCCCTGGGTTGCGGCGTTTGTGTGTTTATATTTCAAGAAATTCTGTATTTATTCCTCTTTGTCTCTTTTTTTCGTTTGTTTATTTATTCTCCTCTTAATAGTAAGTAATCAGCGGACAACAAAACAGCAAACACACTGCTGCTGCTGCTGCTGCTGCTGCGGAGGCCAATGACGGCACAGCGAGAATCGAAATTATGAATTTAGTTGCAACAGCAGCAGCAGCAGCAACAACAGCAGCAGCAGCAGTAGCAGCATGAGGCTTGAGGTGTTCCTCTTTGTAGAAGTAAGCGTCTGGCTGGCTCTTGCGTTTCTCGGGGGTAATGCGAGGTGTACGTACACCTCAAGCTGAACAAGGTGTACGTACACCTAAAGCTGTGGAATTACTTGCGCAAATAAAAGAAAAATACAAAAGATTACTCTCTCCGCTGCTTATCTTCTAAAACGAGATACTACGCCAGAGATCTATAATATATAATGTGCTGCACTTCAAGCATCCATTCATACAAATGCCTCTTCTACGCTGGTACATAGATATATATATATATATATATTATAGATATATATATATTATATACATTTGTACATATATATGTGTTTAATATATATGAACATCCAGTTGCTTCATAATGCGTAAATGTGTATGCATAATGAATATATACGTAGATGTATCTAGATAAATCTATTATATACTAACTACAATATATCTATTATATACTAACTACTTTATTATATACTATATGCATTATATATATTGTATACTGCATACAATATATCTATTATATCCTAAATATCTTATATCTATTACATACTATATATATTATATCATTATATATACGTATAACATGCAGTATATCTACTCTATATACAATTTGCATTATATACTACATGCAGATCCATGACCTAAAAATATGCATTATACTACTTATATAGAAACATATATATATGTATATATATAATGCATTATTTCTACATCTATATATCTATATCTATAACTATATATCTATATCTATATCTATATATCTATATATATTTCTATATCTATATATCTATATCTATATCTATATATCTATATCTATATCTATATATCTATATATCTATATATCTATATCTATATCTATATATCTATATCTATATATCTATATATCTACATCTATATATCTACATCTATATATATAAATGAGCGTATAGTTTAAGAAGCAGATTAAAGAACAGAAGACGGAGATAAACAGTTGGTGTCCTTTAGACGGGCGAAGGAGAAATTTGCTCTCCAAACACTTCGTTAAAAGAAGACAGCCTTCTCTGCTGTCGCGGTGTATATACAGGTATCATATATAAATATAAACATAAATATAATATATATATATATATATTATATGTATTGCCATTATATATGTATCTGTAGTTGTAGTATATATATATATATATTCAAAGAGATATATATCATATATAATCTATATAAGGTATAATATATACATGTGTGATATATATATATATATATATATTAAATTATATATATTATATATATTATACACATTTTCTTTCTTATTAAGGAGAGAAAGCCACACAGATGAACTGCGGGGCGGTCATAGACAATAAAAAGGAAGAAAAAAACAGAAATAAAGAGTAAATACACCCGAAATAAAGAAAGATAAAACAGCAATAAAGAAGAAGTACAACAGAAGTAAAAGAAATAACACACAAGTAAAAACAAAAAAGAAGAAAATGCATACAGACAAACACATGCAAAAGATGCGGCTCCCCTAAGGCTTGCTGACTTCTTAAAGCAGCAAGAAGAAAATAATAATTGCTTTTATAAAATGTTCAACACTACACAACCCATGCATGCATGCATGCATGCGGTGTACGTACACCCCATGCACTCGCTGTGTATGCCTTTCTTTCCCTGTTTCTTTCTGTCCTTTTTCGTCTGTCTTTGATGTCTTATTAAACATGCAATCTTGATAATATATATATATATATATATATATATATCTTCTGATCTCAGCATATGCGCGGATATTGAATAAACATACTCTCTGTCTGTTTGTTTCTCTCAGTTTGTTTGTTTATTTGCTGCTTGTCTTTGCTTTTTTCTCTCTTTTCCCTCTCTTATAGACAGCACTTCCCCTCTTCTTTTTTAAGCTTGCGAAGAATTCTATTAAATTCTTATTTTTCGTTGTTTGTTTTGCATTTAACTCGATTGATAATATAAGCCAGTTATCATTCATGCTGCAGCCTGCTGCTACGCGCATGCTGTTGCTGCTGCTGCTGCTGCTGCTGTTGACACTGATGTTGTGGCTCCTGCTGCTGCTGCTGCTGCTGCTCATGCTGCGGGTGCTGCTAACGGCGCTGTGCTGCTGCTGCTAATGCCGCTGCTACTGCTGCTGCTAATGTCTCTGGTGCTGCTGCCGATCATTATTATCATCATCTGCTGAGAGGTTAAAGAGCGCCTTTACTGCTTTGGAGATGCTGTTGCTGCTGCTGCTAATGCCTCTACTACTGTCGCTAATGCCGCTGCTGCTGCTGCTGTTGCTGCTAATGGCGCTGCTGCTGCTGCTGCTGCTGCTGAGTATCATCTGCTGGGAAGTTAAAGAGAGCCCTTCCTGCTTTAGAAATGCTGCTAAATCGTTCAAAGAGGCCGCTGCAGTTGATGCCCAGCCAAAAGCCGAAGACAGCGCCGAGACCGACGCCCCACCAGAAGCCAAAGAGAGGCCTCTCAGATTCTCTCATTAAATCATCTAATTCCTTCGTGGCTAAGTGCTGACTCATGCCAAATCCCCCTAGCAGTAACGCGGGAATGAAGAACCCCATCGTGCACAAACAGCGGAAAAAGAGGAAATAGAACAGAAACCGGGCGCAGAAAGATAGAGGAAGGCCGCATGCAAGATGCAGAACAAAGAAAGAAATAAACACAGAAGAAGCAAACTTGAAAAATGAAGACGCACGCCGAAGAAACGCTGAAATAATGAAATCGGAGCCGCAGCGACTGAGGCGGGAAACCGTAAAAAAGGAACAAACTCGGGGGGGAAAAAGAAAGAAGAAGGAAGATATTAAAAAGATTAACTCCTCCTAAACCACTCAAAAAGGAAATATTCGTGAAATAACTTAAATATCTGCATATTCCTGCTCTTATATTTCACAACTGCTCAGACCTGGCTATACACCCGAATGCATGGGCGGCGAAACGCAGAAAAGAAAGGAAATTTTTTGATATTCGTTGGTCGACTGTTCGTATATAAAGTAAAAAAGACTCATTAGAAGTACTTTTGAACGCAGATAATAAAATAATATCCTTTTCCTTCTCTTTCCTCTCCTTGCTAACGCAAGCCAACAGCCCAGCCAGTCTTCAGGTGCATGTACACCGCAGACGAAACGGCAGGAAGCTGTTTTCTGTTTGGAACAGCATTCTACTAAAACAAATGCAGCATTAAATATAAAATTAATTCTTTTCTTCATAGAACCTCTTCTAAAGAAGAGCAGAAGAACAACAGCAAACCCTCATTTCCCTCTTCTGCTAGGGTTTAGGGTTTCGGCTTTCGGCGTCGGTTGTAAGACATTATGAATTTTCACTCTTTATTTTCTTCTCCTAAGGTTTTGTATTGTTTTTTTCTTCTTTTCTGTAGATCATTAACTCTTTTTGAGGTCTCTTTCCCCTTCCCTCTGAAGCACAGCTTCTTCCTATACCTGCCAGTCTAGGGCTGTTGAAGAGCAAGAGGTTTCTGCTGCTGCTGCTGCCTTTGCTGCTGGTGTTGCTGCTGCAGCTTTCGATGGCTTTGTCTTATAAGGCAAAGAATATTATCTCCTGGGCCGCTGTCGTTGTACTCGGTGGGTCTTAGGCGCTGGAGCACTTTATTTTTTTCTTTCTTTTGCATGCCGCTTATTCTTTTGATGGTCTCTGTCTTCGTCTCCTCTTAGGCAGTTATTTTACGCTGTGTCTCTCTAACTCTCTGTTTATATTTCTTTCGCTTTATCTTTGCCTTTATCTGTGTGTGTCTGTCTTCATCTCGTTGCTGCTCTCTCTCTCTCTCTCTCCCTCTCTCTATATATATGCATACATCTGTGTATATATATACATATATGTATATATATATATATATGTATATGTATATATATGTATATATTATATTACTATAATGTATATTATTCGCATTTTCTTTTTGCTGTTTATACGCTGTTTGTTGTCTCTGTCTCTTTTCAGCTCCTTCTGTCTTGTGTTTATTTAATGTGTTTTCTTTTGTTTATTTTTTTATTGTTTTGTTGTCCTACGGCTTTGTTATTTCCTGCATTCTTCTGTTGCTGTTGTTCAACTCCTCTATGCTTTTGAATTGCTGCTGCTGCTGCTGCTACTGCTACCCCTGCTGCACTACTGCGGCTACTGCTGCTGCAGCTACTGCTGCTGGTGCTGCTACTGCAACTACTGGTGCTGCTGCTGCTGCTGCTGCTGCAGGCAGTGCGGTTCCCCTTGGTCTTTCGTTGCTGCAAGTGTATAAATGCGATGTACACGAAGAAGCATTAGCTGTTCATGCTGAGACAAACAGAAAAAGGAAACAAGCAGCAGAAGCAGCAGCAGCAGCAGCAGCAAATGCTGGTGCTGCTGCTGTCTAGGGAGTTCAGATCCCTCGCATGCGTTCTGTAGAAAAAGCTGCAAAATTGCTGCTGCTGCTGCTGCTGATGCACTTGTAACAGCAACAACTGCAGCAGCAACAGCAACAGCAGAAACAACTACAGCAGCAACAGCTACGGACGCTTGAGATCATTAGCTTTGCTGCTGGAACAGCAGCAGCAGCAGCAGCAACAGCAGCAGCAGCAGCAGCACGATATGCTCTGCACCTTCACCTGCTAATGTACGTACACCTGAAAACAGCGGGTGGTTTTCTGTCTAATAGACTGCTGTCTCTCCGCGGCGAACCTGTCAGCACTTTCTGTTAATTTGTTTTTTATTTATTTGCTGAGACTAATTTTGTTTGTATTTTAGTTGCATTTGTTTGCTCATATCTGTTGTCGCGCTGTAGACAGCCTAAATAGCACATTTAGGGTTTAGATTTAGGGTTTAGGGTTTAGGTCTAGGGTTTAAGCTTAGGGCTTTTAGGGCTTAAGGTGCCGGGAGTAGGAGTTAGGGTTTAGGGTTTAGGGTTTAGGGTTTAGGGTACAGCATTTGAGGAGGCAGGTCCGAACTTAGGATGTTGGACCTGGTGAGAGGGCTCCTGAGTAAGGGTTTAGGGTTTAGGGTTTAGGGTTTCGATTTTAGGGATTGGGGTTTAGGGTTTAGCGTGTAGAGGTTAGGGTCTAGGGTTTAGGGCTTAGAGCTGCAAGATTTCTTTTTAAGTATCTTCTTCATGGTGAGCCCAGCAGAAGCCCCACAGCACTTCAGCAACGAAATAAAGGGTTTTCCTTCTGCTAAACCCTAAACCCTAATGAGTTCGATTATACTATAAAACCCTAAACCCTAAACCCCAAACCCTAATGCGTTAATTTCGCTGCCTGCTTGTCTCAGCCCCCAGGGCAAAGTAAACAAGTAAATAAATGAATAAATAAATAAATAAATTAATTTGTTGTTTTGTTTGATTAAAATAAATAAAAAATTTGTTTTATTTTTGTTTAGTTTTATTTCGATGATTGGCGCAGCCAGCGAATCGGCGAAATCGGCGATTGCAGGTTTGGGGTTTTCTTGAGCAGCAAATTAATTTTATATTTTTTCTTTTGAACAATAAATAAATAAACACATTAATTAATTAATTAATTTATTTATTAATTAAAACAATTAAAAAATAACGCTGTTTAGATGCGCCTTCTTGCTACGTTCTTCATCTACATCTCACCAGGTGTCTGTACACCTCAGCATTTACTCATTTAGCATCATCTTTATAAAGTAGGCGATCATTTATTATTATTATTTCCATCTTTAGATTAATACCTGGACTGCCAGCCACAAGGAGGTGAAGAAGCCCTTCGACAACAGCACTGCTGCAACAGCAGCAACAGCAGCAGCAGCAGCAGCGGCATCGACATCCGCAGCTGCAGCAGCAAGCAAAAAAGGAGGAGGTACGCCACCAGTAACGCCATTGGAACGGGGGGGCAGCAGCAGCAGCAGCAGCAGCAGCAGCAGCAGCAGCGGCAGCATCTGCAGGACAATCG
>NW_013549376.1:0-9716 GCF_000499425.1 Eimeria acervulina | reverse complement strand
AGCAGTAGGGTCAAAAGATCTAAGATAGTTAGTAAGTAATATCCAACAAGCGCTCTACCTCTCCTCCAGTTTACAGGTGCCCAGAGACCAGCAGTACAAGCTACTGAGGCTGCTTCGAATATAAGGCAGCTTGTAATGAGTTGCAACGCACTCTGATGCAACTCGTGTTGCAAAGCAATATAACGAGCGAGCTGAGCCAGGCCCCGTTTTGATTCATGCACTGACACTGGATACAACATTAACAGCGCTTCCTTATCCCTCAACAGAAAGCCCTTCCTTATCCCTCAACAGAAAGCCTGCACACCAGCAAATATATATGGCCACATTCAGACAGATATATAAGTATAAGGCCACACTCATGCAGACAGACTAAGCTGCATAGACAGTGAACAGAGGGATATGTATAGAAATTAGCAAGAAGATAACACTATATTCGTTTTCTTTCCTATTGAACCCTTGGGCGTTTTTCTGTATTTGTTTTCTTACTACCCCTTTGCTAATCAACAAAGAAGGGAGAGTTTTTCATAAGCTAATAGTTCAGAGAACAGCAGCAGCCTCTTCGACTCTCCCTGCATACAGTATGAAGCCTTCCTTTGGATTGATTTGCAATGAAATGAACGCGAAATGAAGCATAAAAAAGGGAAATATGTAATAAAAAACAATTCTATTGATATTTTAATCGAAAATAATATTCTTTTTTCGCGAAAATGTCCGTGTGTAGCTACCAGAGGCTGGAGGAGAAGTGCAGGTTCGGTGCAACGGGGGTGGGTAGATGCAAGGAACAAATTCACTTCATTCTACCTCTTGATACAGGTATTTAAAGTATAAAATAGATTAATTTATGAATAAATAAATAAGATTTAATATTTTAAATGAATTAAAGCGATTAATCCGCAGAGAAATGCAGAAACATCGGTACCCACTATTCTATGAATCCCTCTATATACCCACACCTCGTCCATTGGTCTGTGTGCGGATGTTTGTTTAGCATTTGCTTCATGTTGTTCTGTGCACACATTTGATGAATTGTTTTCTTCTTTTCTTCGCTTTTTATAAAACAAGACTAACCACTCATCTGTGCGTGTTTACAGCAATATTAAAGCCATATTAACTCCTAAAAGCGAAGAGGGAGGGGAGAGAAGGGGTCGAGTTGAGGCTCGGCGAGGCATTCATCTTTTGTGTGTTTTGTTTGCAAACTGGGGGAGAAAAGTACTTTTTTTGCACTTGTTTAATAGGTTCATTCATATATTACATTTAGATCGAGACGAGGCTTGTTTCCTTCTTCTTCTATTCAGGAGTTGTCTTCTCTTATGCTTTGTCTTCGTGCCCCCTGCTAGTTCGTATCGGTTGCTGTTCGTCTGTGGAGGCTGACTGCATGTTTTTCTGCTGTCTTCTCCGTTCTTATTCTCTTTCTTATGAAAGAAACATTCAAATTCTTCTTTGTTTTTTTATTATCGAGTCTTCTGAAGCCGCTGTATCCATGTAGCTCCGTAAGAAGCTCTCAGCGACGCGTCTGCCGCCTGGCGGGAGTCAGCGGCTGCAGCTGTACATACATCTGTGTATAACATACGTATAAATATATATATAAATATATATTTATATATATGTTTAAGGAGGGACGTACATTCGTGTGCGTCTTGAACTTCTTTTTTCTGTTGAGTGCCGTGTGAGACAGAATCCCTTCATTAAGACAAGAGAGGCGCCTCTTCTCCTAGGGAGAAGTTGAGGAGGCGAGGCAGCTGCAGCAGAGTTCTCTGCAGCAGCAGCAGCAGCAGCAGCAAGATAATTCCTTTCAATTTGGTTTTGTTTGGCTTCCGTTTAAAACATTGCCCTGAGGTGAGCCCGCGTGCACGGGCGTCTGTCTGTCTGTCGTAAGTCTGTCTGTCTCTCTGTATGTTTGTTTATCTTTTTCGTTTGTTCGTTTTTTTGTGTTTGTTTGTTTGCTTGCTTGCTTGTTTTTTTGTTTTTTTGCCGAGGGTTGTGGGGTACCTCTCCAATAGACAGCACCGAAGAGTCGTGCCTCGTCCTTGGTCTTCTTCTTTTTTTTTCATCGTTTTCTTCGTTTTCATCTTTTTCGTCTTTTGTTTCTTCTTCTCCCTAGTGGTAAGGGAGATTGCCTTCTTCTTCTTTCATTTGCAGCATGCCGCTCGGCCTGCTGACAGAGGCGGAGGTGCAGCAGCCGCCACCGGAGTTCTTCTCTCTCCGTCAAGACGCAGCACCCCAAGCGGGGGGAAGGAAGGGAGGGGCCTTTATTAAGGCTTCTGCTGCTGCTGCTGCCTTCTTGCCTAGAGCAGCTGCAGCTGATGATGCCTGTACGTCAATTATAGTACACCGCTGCTGTTGGTGCAGATCTCTCTGCTGCTATTACTGTTACTGCTGCTCTTCCTGTTGCTGCTGGCTTTTATCTTGGCCCGCTTGTTGTTGCTATTGTTGCTGCTGTTGCAGTTGCTGCTGCTGCTGCTGCTGTTGCTGATGCTGTTCTTGCTGCTGCTGTTGCTCTTATCGCCCGTGTAGCTGTTGCTGATGCTGATTTTGCTGATGCTGCTCTCGCTGCTCTTGTTGCTATTGTTGTTGCTGATACCGTTGTTGGCGTTGTTGCTGTTACTGTTGCTGCTGTTGCTGCTGCTGCTACTACTTGTTCTCTTGCTGCTGCTGCACGTTCTGTTGCTGCGGCTGGTCCCGTCGCTGCTTGGCCCTGACCACGGGCGCAGCAGCAAGTATGTGAGGCTATGAATGCGTGTATATATATATATATATATATGTATGTAGTTCTGTGCTGTGCTTGTTTCCTGTTTTTGCTTTCCAGTTGGGTCGGTGTGTCGCGACCCCCCATGGTCCCCTCTGGCCTCTTCTATGTCTCCAGCGGAGACTAGAGAGGAGACACTTGCTGCTGCTGCTGCAGCTGCTGCTGCAGCAGTAGAGGAGCGGCAGAAGGAGACTGCTGCTGCTGAGGGACAGAGTAACAGTGGCCTGCAGAGAGGGAGCGCAGTTGTTCCTGCGAAGCCTTCTGAAATACAGCTGCACAGCGGGGAGTCCAGCAAGAACAGCAGCAGCAGCAGCAGCAGCAGCAACAGCAGTGACAGCAGCAGCAGCAGTGACAGCATTAGCAAGAGGAGCAGCGGCAGAGGCAGCCGCTGCAGCAGCAGCATGCGAATAAGCAGCAACGTGAGCAGCAGGAGCGGATGCATCCCTAGCCGCAGCAGCAGCAGCGGGGGTTTAAGCTGCAGCTGGGATAGCGGTGAGTCTGAAGGCGAAGGAGATGGAGCTAACGAGACACACTGTGTTGGGGGGGCTCTAGGGGTTAGCAGCAGCGAAGTAACATTTAAAGGCATGCGAGCTGCTGCTGGAGATGGCTTCTATAAAACGAAGATGTGCCACTTCTTTCAGAGAGGCCTCTGTATATACGGCCATCGCTGCAGCTACGCTCATGCACTCAGCGAGATAAGACAGCCTTTAAACCTCCGCAAGACACGCCTTTGTGTCTCCTTTAAAAGGGGACAGTGTAATGCAGCAGACTGCAAATTCGCACACGGTCAGGAAGAACTAAGGCCTACCGCCAGTCTCTATAAAACACAGCTCTGTCTTTTCTGGCTTGCAGGCAAATGCGGGTGAGGGAGGCTTAGCTGTATAGAAGGCAGCTGCTGTTGTACAGCGTGCATGCAGAACAGTTGAACGGTTGAAATTCCTTCTTACGCTTTTGTTGCTGTTGCTGCTGCTTCTGCTGCTCCTGCTCTTGAAACTGCTCGTTGTGGTGCCCATTCTGCTGCTTTTCCTTATGCGCGCCCTTCTCCGTGCTTCTTCTGCTACCGCTGTTTCTGCTGTTTCTGCTGGCGTTCCTGGCGTGGCTACTGTGCTCCTGCTTCTGTCCTTAGCTGTTGATTTGAGCCAATGCCTCTCCTCCCACGGAGCCTCTGTGAGCGGAGAGGATTGGCGTGCTCTACTGCTATCTTGTTTTTGTTCTGTCTCCCTCCCTCTCTCTTTTTGTTTGATTTTTCAATCGTTGTTTTTCTTCGTGTCTGCGTGGGTGCGAGCCTGCCCGTGTCTCTGCGGTGATGCATATGGCCGTAGGTTTCGGGGGTATTTGCTGCTTTGTTTGTCTGTCTGCTTGCTTGTTTGCGGCTTGCATTTGATGGTGGTGTTAGTCTGTGCTGTTTGTTTGCTTTTCGTTCGTTCGGTTTTTCGTTCGTCCGTTAGTTCGTTCGTTCGTCTTTTTGGTTGTTGTTTGCTTCAAGCGTTTGTTCGTCTTGTTTGCTCGTCTGTGTGTTCGTTTGTTTTGTTTGCTTGTGTGGCGTTCCCTACGTTGGTGTTTTTGTTTGTTTATGTTGTTGCATGCACAACAGCAACATAAAGCTTCAGTTTTTTCTCTTTCTCTGTTCTTGTTTGTACGTACAGCGCGGGGCGCAGCTGCCGCCACGCCCACGGCGATGACGAGTTGCTGAAGAAGCCGCAGCAATTGGGGGTTTCTTCTTCTTCTTCTTCTTTAGGTTTAGAGAGGGGGAACCCTCGCAATAAACACCTTTACTTGGCTGCAAGAAGAATCCATAAGCCCTCAATGACAACACAGGAAGAAACTTTCAACACAACTTCAACTGCAGGTTCGATTAGAACGGGATAGACGCCACGCAAATCGATCAGCTGCAGCTGCAGCAGCTACATTAGCTGCAACTACTACAGTAGCAGCTGCTGCAGTTGCAGCTGGTGCTGGTGTTGGTGCTGATACTGCTGCTGCTGCTGCTGCTGCTGGTGCTGGTGGTACTGGTACTGCTGCTGGTGCTGCTGCTGCTGCTGCATTAGCTGCTGCTGCTACTGCTGCTGCTGGCACGGTTGATGCTGATGGTCCTCCTGCAGCTCCATTCCCTGCTCCTGCTCCTCGAGCTGCTGCTGCTGCTGCTATTGCTGCCTCACCTTGTACTGGTTCTGCTGCGGTTGCCCCTACTGGTTGAGTTCTTGCTGCTGGTGCAGCTACTGTGCTGCAGCAGGAATAGTAGCTGCGCCTCTCGATAGAAGGTTGTATTAGTTGGGTGCGGGCGTTTATTTAATCTGTTCCTTTTGCTCTCTGCTTTCTTTTTGTATTTGTCTGTGTCTAGATTTGCTAGACAGCAGTTTGGGCTCCTCTGGCAGCACAGCACCCGACGGAGGAGGTAATTCTGGGGAGCTTTTAAGCGTCAACAAGGCTGTTGCTTCTGCTGCTTCTGGTGCTGGTGTTGCTGCCTCTACCACTGGACTCGTGGCAAAAGAGGGAGAGGGTGCCGAGGAGGGAGGTGATGATGCAGAGGCAGCTGGGGTGTCTGTACACCCCAAGAGGACAGAGGCCTCTCAGCAGCAGCAGGAAAGAGTTGAAACAAAGACGGCCGCCAATCGTCCTGCTCGCGAGAAGGGGAAAGAAGAAGCCCGTGGCGTCAGGCGGCGGCAGCAGCCGAAGCTGCAGCAGCAGCGTTATACTCAGCAGCAACAGCAGCAGCAGGATAAGAGGGAACACACCAATGAGGAAGAGCTGGAACTGCAGCTCCAGCATCAGTTGCACGGGCTCCCCACAGTCGCTGCTGCTGCTGCTGCTGCTGCTGCTGCGCTGCCCCCGTATTCTGGGGACAGCAAAGTGAAACAGGATTTATCGTTTTCAGATGCCTCCAATTGCCTTCAGCATTCTCCTCGTAGCGCTGCAGCAGCAGCAGCGGCTGCTGCTGCTGCAGCTGCTGCGGCAGCTTCACCTCTTGCAGGAGCTCATGCGGCACATGAGGACGTGCAGCTGTGGGGCGACGCCTGGGCAGCTTCGAGACCGCTGTGTTATCCTACAGTATCAAACTGGGGGTGGCAAGACTTTTGCTTCTCACCTGCTGCCGCTGCTGCTGCAGCAGCAGCAGCAGACCCGTTGTCTTTAAAGGCATCCGCTTGTGGCTCAGCTGGTCCTCCAGGCCCTCAGGGTCTGGGGGCGGGCGTCGATGTGGCTGAGGGAGGCCCCGGTGCTACTGCTGCTGCTGCTGCAGCGTTCACAGGGCCCTTGAATATGATGCGGCTACCCTTAAGCTGGGCTGTACCAGGGGGCGCCGTTTTCTCAAGAGGTGGGGGAGAGAGGGATCAGCAGTCTTTTGCGAACTGTGCGTCTCACGTTGGTTTGGTATATAGACAGTGCTGTCCTGCGGTGTATCCGCAGCAGTCGTTGGCGTGCGGGTGGCTGGGCTGGCATCAGCAATTGGGGCTCGTGTACTTGTTACAAGGCGCGCAGCAGCAGCAGTTACTGGGGCCCGTAGCAGCAGCTGCGGGGGGTGACACGCACCCACTACACCAGCTGCAGCAGCTGCAGCAGATGCAGCAGATGCAGCAGATGCAGCATATACAGCAGATGCAGCAGCTGCAGCAACTGCAACAACTGCAACAGATGCAGCATCAATTCCTCTTCGACTCGCAAGGAGGCAACGCTCTGGGCCCCAGCGAACCTCCTCCAGAATTCACAGATATGTACAGCCAACACGTGGGATTTTGAGATTTTTTTGCGTGCAAGCGAAACAGCTTGCGCCAAGTGTCTTGAGGTGCATGTACACTGCAAAGGTGGGGTAGAGGCCTCACTCGAGGACCTTTCTCGCGGCTATTTATTCACTTTGGCCTGTGGGCAGCAAAAACAACAGGACCCTCGGGATGCCTAGCAGCAAGGATCTCAGAGGGGTGCATTGATGCCGAGTAGCTGGAGGCATGCTTTTGCATGTTTGGAGTATATGACTATATCAATATATATGTACAATATACAGGTGTATATATATCCATCTATATATACACTTATGTATAAATGTATATGTATGTATGCACATATATATGTATACTTTCTGTGTGGCGCCACCAATACAGTTGCAAAACCTACGGCATTTCAGACAGATGCAGCTGCACGTTTGCATTGAACGGGGCGGCCTTTATTCTTCTTGAGGGGAGTACCGACAGACATGCGAACTTCACGATTCGTCAGTGTACCATGCAGTATAGTGTGTATGTACACATACAAAGATATGCACTTTGCGTGGATTGCAAAGAGGCCGCAGAAGAAATGGGAATTCAGGAATTTAAAGCAGAGTAGAAATACACCTAAAGGGATCACACATGAATGTGCACACACATACACAACACGAACACACAAACAGATGCCGAGAACGTGAGGGAGACCAACAGGTACAAAGTTCCCTTTTGGTTTCTTTTGTTTTTGTCCTACTAAAGACATATATTGCCATTGCGTCTCCTCCACTTTTCTCCCCTTTATTTGCATCCATTTCTTTTCCAGCGTTGACTGAAAAGACTTCTACACCAAACAAAGGAAGCACGTGGGGTAACGCATTTAAAACACACTAACTTAGTTCTGGAGGAGGCCACCATAAGGAAGTGTAAGTAGATTTGCACCGTTCTCAATGTAAAGCAATCACTGAATACTCAAAACGGTCCTAAAAACTCAAGGGGTTTGGGGGAGGGTTCTATAGCAGCAGTAAAAGAGAAGTTTAGGGGAGAGAGGTTTACTGCCAGTTGTTCTGCAGGGCGGCTGGTTGCAGTGAGTTTGAGTTACAGGTTTTCATGGTTGTTAAGGGGAATACGATATACAATGTTTTTCCTTTCAGTTACAGGTAGAGGGGCTGTAATCCGTGTTTTTTCTTGGGTGGGATTTGGTGTGAGTGCTCATTTCGGTGTGAGTGCTCATTTCCTCCCGTTTTTATTTTGTTGCTTATTCACAACGTTGAAAACTTTTAGTTTATTTCTGTCTATCCTTTTTTGCCGCAGTTCATGCTTCACGCTTGGAATATCCTGAAGTGGTGGGACGTTTTTATTGTCTGGGACCCAAGGGTGAGCACATTCGGTGAGTTCGGTATGGCTTAGTATTTTGTTTAGGTGATCAAATGAATCGAAGAATTCAATTTGAATTATTTTGCGTCGTCTTCGGAGGCATTCAATAGCTGTACCGAACAAGGACCCGGCCGGGGAAGTCGCGGGGATGTACTGTTGAGTTCAGTTTGGAACATTATTAAGAAAACAGAAAAAATAAGTATTTTCACCTATTTAAAGAACAAAAAAGCTCGGGAAGCATGAGATTAATTATGATGGCCTTTCTACTGCATAGAACACCCAGCCACCGGACACGGGCAACTAAGATAGGGCGCTGCTAACGGTGTTTTTGAGCGAGAGGAAAACGAAATAAGCAAATTCAATTGATTTAATTAGTTAATTTTGTTTGTAAAGTATTGAAACCCCTCACTTTCGTCCTTAAAGGCGTGTCGAACTCGCACCCCGGCTGCAGTTGGGCGGTCCGGCAGGAAGGCAGTTCCGGGTAAGAGGGCTGACCACTGGTTGCACACGGCGGCAAAAGAAGGAATAAAGCTGAAATAAGAAGGAATTTATTTATTTATTGAAACATATTAGTCTAATTTACTCTTCTTTATTCTCATTTAGGAGAATTAGTGCCTCTATTTTTGATACAGTTCCTGTGGGGTCATCTATCTCGCGCGGTCAGAATATCTGAGAGTATGCAAACGAAAATGCTTTTGGAAACCTCCTTCATCTATTTATTAGTGTTTATTAGATATTTTAATTAAGTTATTTCACCTACGATTTGCTTGCTTAGACCTCCCCTTTGAGTTTCTCCAGTGCATCATTCACTTTCTCCGTCCGGTTTGTGTGTACCGCTTCCCCATTCGTATAGTACATATTATCCTTAAATTCTTTTGTTCTACCACCGACCGAGGAGGGAAGACCCCTTCTTGAAGCAGCAGCGGTTGCTCAGGTCATTTATATCAGCAGGCTTTCCCCGTCTATTCACTGTGGAGTTAAACAAAACAGAGTAAACAACAAAGATGGCGCCACACGGTTCGTACAAACTGCTGAAATGCATTGGCGAAGGTGCTTATGGGCGGGCGTATCTGGCGACGGACACGGAAGGGAACAAGTGCGCTTATTGTTATATTTCTTTTCTCTCTAATGCATATCCCTGAAAACGTTCTTGATCGTACCAACAAGTAAACATGCATTACTCCCAGTGCGTCTTTCATCGTTCTTTTTATGTAATTTGCTTTGCTCATCCTCTTCTTTTGTCCCTTTTTTCTCTAGGGTCGTCGCGAAGGTTATTGACGTCGGCAAGGTACCCCAAAAGGAGAGAGTCGCCTGCATCCAAGAAGTAAAAGTGCGGTTTGTTGTTGTTCTCGTCCTTATTTGTTGTTTGCTGTTTGTTGCTTGTTGTCTGTCGTTGTTGTTATTGTTGTGTTCATTGTTGTTCTTGTTATTTGTTGCTTTTATTGCTGTCGTTGTTGTTGTTATTGCTTTTGTCCTAGTTGTTGCTGCCGCTGTTGTCGTTGGTTCTCAAAACAAACAAAAGTGCTGCATGCTGCTGTTTCATCATAAACTATCTGCCTTCGTTCGTTTGCTCCTCCTGCATGGCCTGTAATGCCTTTTCTGCTTTTTTATTGAACATTTATCTGCTGACTTTCATATTGTCACATATCTTCACTGTAAAGGATTATTCAAACTCCATACACCATTGGTGAGCGCAGCGAGAGGGGAAGAAAAGTGCGTGAACTATCGGTTATTAAACGCAAATGCCGTCGCTAAAGAAATACCGAACCCCTCCTCAGCTATCTATCTCCTGCTTTGCCTGCGGCCTTGAGGTGTTGTAAACACTGTGGAGATAATCTTTATATATATATATATATATATGTATATATATATAGATAGATAGATATATCTGCATTCATATG
>NW_013549377.1:0-9730 GCF_000499425.1 Eimeria acervulina | reverse complement strand
TTTATATCTGTCTGCGGAGACGGACAACAGCAATGAATTCATTTCTTTTGGATCTCTTTTTAATTATATAATTATTTAAATTATATTTATTGAAAAGAAAAACTAAAGTGAAGGGAGTTCAAGAATGGCGAATGTTTGTCTGCACGGGCTGTACGTACACTTTGTAGATAATTGATTAGCAGCTAAGAGGAAACGAAGTGAAGAGGTGAATAAAGTATAAGTTTAAACATTGTAGCGGAACTCAGTAAATAAAATGCTATTTAAATCTTTTTAAATGAAAATTAAACGTTATAAAATGAAATTTTAATTAATTTCTTTCAGTTTACCCGACTTTCGCCATTGAACAGCGTTGGCTGCTGTTGAAAAGAGAGGTTGGTGTTGAGTGTTTTAGGTGAGAGAGAGCTTATTTTTCATCGTTTTTCTTGTATTTTTGTGTTATAAAGGTTAATTTCGTTTAAGATTTAATCTGTAGATTAATATGAATCATTATTTATCTTTTTTTCCCTCGAATTTGCGTAAAACATACACAGACGGGAGGCAGCTGGAGGCACTGACGACTCTGAGGTGTCTGTACACCTGCTCTCTGGGCGTTTGTTTGTCTGTGTGGGTTTATCATTGTATATTTATGAGTTTGAATTAAAAACCAAAGAATATATGTAAATATCTTTTTAAGTTGCTGTTATTTATTCGTTATTACTGCAAGCAAACACTCCAGCTGTACATACACACCACCGCTGCCGGCTCTTACCTCCACTGTTCTTCGTCTCTTTATTTCGCCGTTTAAATATGTAAATATATTTCTTTTTTTGCAGTTTTAACTTTATTATATATATTGTTTTACTTAAAAGAATTCCCTTCGTCAGCCTTATACACATACATCCCTCTTTTGTGTGTCTTCTCGCCGTTTGAATTGCAGTGTGCGGTGTACATACACCACAAAAAAACTATATATTTAATTATATTTCTTCTTTCTTCTTAATGTCTCCTGAAGCCGGTGCTGCCCTTAAAGAGGCAAGACCCCTTCTTTTCACGCTGAGTCCGGTGTGAAGCTTAGAACGACATGTCCAGTGCTGGCAGCAGCAGCAACAGCAGCAGCAGCAGCAGCAGCATCAGCAGCATCAGCAGCAGCAAGTTGTAGGCTTCACTAGTTGCTGCTGCTTTTGCTGCCTCTGCTGCTGCTGCTGCTGCTTTGGGAAGCAAAGAGGAACAGCTGTTTGTATTCTCTTCAACTGCAAATGGCTTCAGTTAAAGCAACGCGCCTCACCGTAGGCACTCCTGCTGCTGCTGAAAGCAGCAGCAACAGCAGCAGCAGCAGCAGCAACAGTAGCAGCAGCAGCAGCATACCAGCTTTCTGCAGAGAAACCCTGGGAGAACCCCGAAAGATATTCAACATCAACGACTACTATGAACTGGGCCGCAAACTCGGATCAGGATAGTGAGTGTTTAGGGTTTAGGGTTTAGGGTTTGGGGTTTAGGGTTTAGGGTTTAGGGTTTAGTACTGCAAGGGCTTATTATCTACCACTTCTTCTCCATATGGGGGGTTTAGGGCGTCTCTTGCGCTCTATAAGGAGGGTTTAGGGCTTAGGGTTTAGGGTTTAGGGTTTAGGGTTTAGGGTTTAGGGTTTAGGATTTAGGGTTTGATGTGTGTTCAGCACTGCGAGTGTTTATGAGGCTCGCTGTCGGAGGACTGGACGACTGCTTGCAGTAAAAAACATCAATAAAGCAAGACAAAGGTTTGTTGTCTTTGTTTATTTATTTATTTGTTCTATTTATTTATTTATTTATCTGTTTATTTATTTGTTTTATTTATTTATTTATCTGTTGATTATTTACCTGTTTATTTATTTGTTTGTTTTGTCTTTTTTTGTTCTTTGTTTTGTTTGTTTTGTTTGTTTATTTCTTTATTTCTTTATTTATTTATACATTGATGAGAACAGCAGATAACTCCTATAAATATAAATAACAAAATAATTATTTATAATAAATAAATAATAATATATTAATATTATTAATATTATATTATTTTACTTATATTATATTGTACATTACATTACATCACATTATATTACATTATATTATATTATATTATATTACATTATATTATATTATATTATATTATTTATTTATTTATTTGTTTATAGATTAATAACAACAGAAGAAAACTATCGCTTGGTTTACTCCGCTCTCTCGCGGCTGCCACCGCATCGACATTTGCTGCTGCCTCCTGTTGCTGTGATGGAGACAAATACTCACTTCTATATTGTAAGCACTTGTGCTGCTGCTGCTGCTGCTCTTGCTGCTGCTGCTCCTGTTCTTGTTGCTACTCTTGCTGCGGTTGCTGCTGCTCTTGCTGCTGCTGCTGCGGTTGCTGCTTCTGCTGCTGCTGCTACTCTTGCTGCGGTTGCTGCTGCTGTTACTCTTGTTGCTTCTGCTGCTGCTCTTGCTGCGGTTGCTGCTCTTGCTGCGATTGCTGCTGCTGCTACTCTTGCTGCTTCTGCTGCTGCTGTTACTCCTGTTGCTTCTGCTGCTGCTGCTACTCTTGCTGCTGCTCTTGCTGCGATTGCTGCTGCGGCTACTCTTGCTGCTCCTCTTGCTGCGGTTGCTGCTACTCTTGCTGTTGTTTTTGCTGTTGCTGTTGATGCTGGTTGAAGGCTTTATAGCGTCAAGAGATGGTGTACTAGAGCATACTGTGCCTTATAACAAAAAAAACCCTAGAGTTTAGGGTTTATCACTTATCCCTTAGGGTTTAGGGTTTAGGGTTTAGGGTTTAGGGTTTGTGTGCAGGTGATGGAGTTATGCAAGGGTCGCGACTTGGTGGATTTTGTTTTGCGTTTTCCTGCGGGGGGGATTTCAATATCTGCTTGTCGTCGATTGCTGCAGCAGCTTCTCTTGGCTGTTAACTTTCTTCATTCTTTTGATGTGAGGGTTTATCAGGGTTTGCTACGGTTTATTAGGGTTTATTAGGGTTTATGAGGATTTATCAGGGTTTATTAGCGTTTATTAGGGTTTATTAGGGTTTATTAGGGTTTATTAGGGTTTATTAGGATTTACTAGGGTTTATTAGGGTTTATTGTTCAGGGTTTGTGAGGGTTTATTAGGGTTTTCTGAGGTTTGTCAGGGTTTATTGCTTGGGGTTTATCAGGGTTTCTTAGGGGTTTAGGGTTTACTAGGGTTTGTTAGGGTTTATGAGGGATCATTAGGGTTTATGAGGGTTTATGAGGGTTTATTAGGGTTTAGGGTTTCGAGGCTGTTTTTTAGGGTTTTTCAGGGCTCAGTTTTGTTGTTAGGGTTTGTTAGGGTTTATGATTATTGTTAGTGTTTATAATTAGGGGTTATTGTTTAGAGTTTATTATGTAGGGTTTAGGGTTTGCTGCTAATAGTCCGTTGCTTTGGAATTAGGGTTTAGTGATAAGGGTTTAGGGTTTAGGGTTTAGGGTTTAGGGTTTAGGGTTTAGGGTTTAGGGTTTGTTTTGCAGATACTGCATCGCGATATAAAGTTAGACAACATTGTCTTTCGCGGCGAAGCAAAAGCAGCAGCAGCAGCAGCAGCAACAGGAACAGCAGCAGCAACATCAGCAGCAAATGAAGAAGACCCTGGTGATGTGGTGCTGCTAGACTTTGATATGTGTTTGCTGCTGCAGCAGCAGCAGCAGCAGAAGCAGCAGCAGCAGCAGCAGCAGAAGCAGCAAGAGTCTGCTGAAGTTGCTGTCGTAGGAACGAGAGAATATATGGTGAACGCCTGCATCTCTCATTTGTTTATTTTTAATTATTTATATTTATATTTATTTATATTTTTATTTATTTATATTTATATTTATATTATTTATTTATTTATTATTAGAGGGTTTTCTCCTCCATCTTAAATAACCCGTCTATAAATATGCGTCTTTATGTATATGCATATAATATATATATATATATATATATATATATATGTATATATATTTAGTTGTATATATACATATATATATTATCTGTTTGTTTTTCTTTGAACAATAATCGGTTTAAGATGTAAGAGTGTTTATTGCTTAGCATTTAAGACATTACATAGTTCATTCTTAACGGCTGAAGGTTTAGGGTTTAGGGTTTAGGGTTTGTGGTTTGCAGGCGCCGGAGTGTTTTTCGGGTCAGTACAGCCGAGCTTCTGACATGTGGAGTGTTGGCGTTGTTTTATTTGTTTTATTAGACGGACATTTCCCTTTTGATGTAAATGAATTAGGAGGTGCAGCAGCAGCAGCAGCAGCAGCAGAACCAGCAGCAGCAGCAGCAGCAGCAGCAGCAGCAACACCAGCAGCACCAGCAACACAAGCAGCAGCAGCTACAGACCGTTCTCATCACCACCACCACCCTCTTCACCCCCACAACCACAACCAGCAGCAGCAGCAGCAGCAGCAGCAGCAGCAAATAAGCAGCAGAGCGATTCGTCGTTTGCTGAAGCGCGAGGTCTGCTTCTTCTCTGGTCTTCGCACTCGCGACCCTCTCGCTGTTCATCTTATCGAAGCGCTGCTCTCCTTTGACCCCAAAACCCGCATGCAAACAGGTATCCTTTGCTGCTAGGGTTTGCTGCTACCCTTTGCTGCTAGGGTTTGCTGCTACCCTTTGCTGCTGGGGTTTGCTGCTACCCTTTGCTGCTAGGGTTTGCTTCTAGGGTTTGTTATTAGGGTTTATTAGGGTTTGTTATTAGGGTGTATTAGGGTTTATTAGGGTTTATGAGGCTTTATGAGGGTTTATTAGGGTTTAGGGTTTTAGGGCTTTAGGGTTTAGGGTTTAGGGTTGCTGCTGATGCTGCTGCTGTTGCTGCTGCAGCTTTTGAGGCTCTGCATCATCCCTGGCTGCTGCCTGTCCCATCTACTCTGTCGCTGCAGCAGCAGCAGCAACAGCAGCAGCAACAACAACAGCAGCAGCAGCAGACAGCCGGCGGTCAACTGCAGCCGTGCGTCCCAGCAACAGCAGCAGCAGCAGCAGCAGCAGCAGCACTGACACCAACGGAAGCATACCTCCGTCGAGAACGCTTTATTGCTGCACCAGCACGAGTCCAGCAGCAGCAGCAACTGCAGCAGCAGCAGCAGCAACTCCAGCAGCAGCAGCAGCAGTCGCAGGGCCCCTGGAGTTCGAAGCCAACTAACTTTTCCTTCTCGCGAGGAACAGGTAAAACGAAGCGCAGCAGCGACTGCAGCAGCAGCAACAGCAACAGCAGCAGCAGCTGCAGCAGCAGCTGCAGCAGCAGCTGCAGCAGCGATTTGATGGCGGCAGGTTTGTTTGTTTTTGTTTTTATTTATTTCAGGATATGCAGCAGAACAGTACTTCAAGCAACAGTTTGCCCAGCAGCAGCAGCAGCAACTGCAGCAGCAGGCTCGGCAGCAACGCACAGCAGCAACAGCAGCAGCAGCAACAGCAGCACCGAAAATTCTAAGGGAATCGAAGACACACCAGCAGCAGCAGCAGCAGCAGCAGCAGCAGTACCACCAGCAGCATCACCCCCACCACCACCACCACCAACAGCAGCAGCAGCAGCAGCAGCAGCAGCAGCAGGATCAGAGGTTCTTTTTAGGAGGAAATCAACACAGCGGTCCTACTGCCCGCGACTATCACCTGCAGCGTTTGCTTCCTTCTATTCACACGCAGCAACAGCAGCAGCAACAGCAGCAGCTGCAGCAGCAGAGGCAGCAGCAGCAACAGCGGCAACAGCAACTACAGGAGCAGCAGCGTCAACAGCAACTTCAGGAGCAGCAGCGGCAGCAACAACTGCAAGAGCAGCTGCTGCAGCAGAAGCAGCAAGAGCAGCTGCTGTTGCAGCAGCAGCAGGAACAGCTGTTGCAGCAGCAGCAGGAGCAGCTGCTGCAGCAGCAGCAGGAGAAACGCTGCAGCATTCATTATGGTTATTCTTCCCTCAGGCAAAGCATTGATATATCGTGCGTCTCCTCTAAACCCTAAACCCTAAACCCTTTTTGTTGCTATAAGAAAGTGTTTTACGCGTCTGCATGCATTTTGCCTTTCGTCTTGCTGCTGCAACAAACCGCCCCCCGAGTTTACGGCTTAGGGTTTAGGGTTTAGGGTTTAGGGTTTAAGGTTTAGGGTTTAGGGTTTAGGGTTTGTGAGTGCAGCTCCATCGCCAGCACCCGTCTGCCCTCGTCGCCGCCTCCCTCCGCCCACTTAGACGAATTCAAGCTGCAAGATACACCACCAACAGCAGCAGCAGCAGCAGCAGCAGCAGCACCAACAGCAGCACCAACAGCAGCAGGAGCTGCTGCTGCTGCTGCGTCTAACGCTGCACTGCCCACTGCAGCACGGGTAGCAACGGCATCCGCAGCACCCACAGCAGCAACAACAACAGCAACAACAGCAGCAGCAGCAGCAGCAGCACGTTGCAGTTGCTGCCCGACTTCAGGTGCCTCTTGCTGCAGCAAATCCACAACAGCAAAATTTGAGGCCCTCCCGCTGCGGCGAGGAGACTCTGCTGCTGCTCCAGCAGCTGCAGCAGCAGCAGCTGCTGCTGCTGGTGTACCTCACTGCCCGCAGCTGCATCAAGGGCTTTCTCTTTTGCAGCGGCACCAGCAGCAGCGGCAGCGGCAGCAACAGCAGCAGCAGCACCGTCCACAGCACCAGCAGCAGCAGCAGCAGCAGCAGCAGCAGCGGCTGACAGGGTCTCAACGAACGGTATCGCGTGCAGCGCCTCTAACAGGTGTCTCTTTAGTGCTGCAGCTGCAGCAGCGGCTGCAGCAGCAGCAGCAGCAGCAGCAACTCGCCCACCTGCAGACACGCCAGTTTCAGCTGCAGCAACTGCAGCAGCAGCTGCAGCAGCAGCAAACAATGCACCGCAGCACCGCCTCAGGGGGGCCTATACCTCTAGTAAGCAAAAACCCTCGCTTAGGTGTAGCTGCTGCTGCTTCTACCATACCTTGCAGCAGCAGCAGTAGCAGTAGCAGCAGCAGCAGCAGCAGCAACAGTAGTAGCAGCATCAGCAGCAGTAGGCACAGAGCCTAGCGAAGACACCCCACACAGCGCATGCATCAACACTTGCAAGGCCAGCAGCAAATGCAGCAGCAGCAGCAGCAAGAACTGTTGCTGTTGCTGCGGCAGCACTGCTGCAACAGCAGCGGCAAGAATTGTTACTGCAGCAGCAGCGCCTCTAGCAGCAGCACCTGCAGCAGCAGTAACATAATTGCTTTTTTGTGAATTTGGATTGACGGATCTGCCTATTCTCATATTAAGTAGTGTTTAGGGTTTAGTAGGGTTTAGGGTTTAGGGTTTAGGGTTTAGGGTTTAGGGTTTGTGTTGGCGCGTCTCTTGTTTTTGTGTCTTGTGTGTTGACTCTGTTCAATTCGTGCATTTGCTGCTGCTGCTAGCAATGCAGCAGCAGCAAATGCAACAGCAGCAGCAGCAGCAGCATAAATAGCAGCAGCAGCCTCCAGTTTCAGTGTGTTAAAAAGGTGTTTGGCGTCTCTTGCTGCACCTCCTAGTGATGCAGCAGCAGCAGCAGGAGCAGCAGCAAATAATGCTGCTTCTGCTGCTGCTGCTGCTGCTGCATTCGGGTGTATAGGCAGCTATCGATCTGACTGGTTTGAGGTGTATATACACCCCACACGTTTTATTGTGGGGAGGCGTCGTCTCCGACTTATTTTGTTTTCTTTACCTTCTTTCAATGTAGCAGCAACAGCAGGTGCAGCAGCAGCAGCAGCAGCTGCTGCAGCAGCCGTATTAGTAGGTGCAACGTCAGCAGTTGCTGCAGTAGTTGTGGTAGCAGCAGCAGCAGAAACAGCAGCAGCAGCAGCAGCAGCAGCAGCAGCAGGGAGACTCTTTGGCTTTTTGAAGAGCTTATAATAGAAGAAGCAGCAGAGACAGCAACAAATATATATGTGCGTATGTATATATATATTTATATATATATATATATATACATATAAATATATATATATATAGATGTCTATGTATTGCATGCACTATATATATATATATATATGCCTATACTAATGTTTTATCTAGATTTATAAATATATATATATTTATTTATTTATATATTTATTTATTTATTCATATATATTTATACATTTATAGACTTGCATATATTATTATATCTATTTGCTGCTTTGTGTGCAAGTAAAGAAAACTGAGTCTTCACTTCAGGTGTATGTACAGCACAACTGTGGTGTACGTACACTGCAGTTCGTCAGCAAACAAATAACTGCTGCTGCTGCTGCTGCTGCTGCAGGTATTGCAGCTGTTGCCACTGCTTTAGCGCCTCCAGTTTTTGCTGCAGCAGCAGCTGCTGCAGCAGCAGCAGCTGCTGCAGCAGCAGCAGCTGCTGCTGCTGTAGCTATTGCAGCTGTTGCAGCTGTTGCTGCTGTTGCAGCAGCTGCTGCAGTTTATTCCCACAGGCTTCGTGTGTTGCTGCTGTCGTCGTTAGATTCTGTTGAAGCATTTTCTTCTGCAGTCTCAGCAGCAGCAGCAGCAGTTTGCTGCTCTGTATCTGTTGCCTTCGCATCTTCTGCCTCTGCCTCAGCAGCAGCAGCATCAGCAGCAGCTTCTGCTGCTGATGCTGCTGCTGCTGCTTCATGTTGTGTCGCTGCCGCTTCTTCGTCAGGGCATGCACTCTTCTGAACAGCAGCAGCAACAGCAGCAGCAGCAACAGCAACAATAGCATAGACCAGGTAATAAGCATTAACAACAGCAGAAACAGCAGCAGCAACTGTGGCTGCAGCACCGCCACTAACAAGAAGAACAACAACAACAGCAGCAGCAGCAACCGCATCGGCAACAACAAGAACAGCAGCAGCTGCAGCAGCCACAACAGCAACAGCAGGAGCCACAGCCGAAGCAGCAGCAACAGCAGCAGCAGCAACAACAACAACACCAACAGCAGCAACAACAATAACAACAACAACAGCAGCAGCAACAGCAGCAGCAACAGCAGCAGCAACAGCAGCAGCAACAGCAACAACAGCAGCAGCAGAAGCAAAGGACCTGCTGTTGATGTTTATGTCTGCGTTTATTTTTAAAAGGCCCCAGCGGCGTTCTGACGATTGACTCCTCTATAATATATCTCCCGCAAGAAGACAAAGAAAAACAACAAAATTTATTTTTTAATGCATGCAACTCGCAAGATGAAGATGATGATGAAAACTCAGCCTCGCTAATGTCCATAGAGATGCTTGACTCTATAACGCAACAAACAAAATAATATATATAAATAAATATATAAATATATATATATAATAGTAATAAATTAAAAGAAATATGTAAATATATAAATATACATAGAGATGCTTGACTCTATAACGCAACAAATAAATAATATAAATATATATATATATATAAATATATATAATAGTAATAAATTAATAGTTATTAAAAGAAATATATAAATATATAAATATACATAGAAATGCTTGACTCTATAACGCAACAAATAAATAAAATATATAAATAAATATGTATAATAAGATTTAATTAATATTAATTAAATAAAATATATAAATATATAAATATAATAGAAATAAATTAATGTATAAATGAACACAGTAATAAAATATAAATAAAAACAAAAGAAATAAATTACTACGAAGTAAACAAATATACAAAATATACAAAATAAATATAATTTTAATTAATAAAAATAAATATACAAACAAATAACAGCAGAAAAAATTAACGACGCCATCACAACAACAACAAATTAAATTAAATTAAATTAAATTAAATTAAATTAAATTAAATTAAATTAAATTAAATT